>NC_143443.1:34596370-34616370 GCF_987193195.1 Phasianus colchicus
AAGAAGAATTTTTAAACTGTGCTTAGTCTAAATATATCAAATTAGCTTTCTTTTAGATGTCACTTCAATTATAATGTGAAGTAATATCATTAAAGGAAACTTACTCTACTATTTATGGGGCTTGATCTTTCATTTTTTTTAATGTCAAAATTATTTATTTGGCCTGTTCTGCTCCAGATGTGACTGTTGAGGGCACGTTAATTTACATTCCGTTTCCGTGGGCCCCTGTCCCCATCTGTACATCATTTCTGAATTTCTTTTCCTCCCCGGGGAGTTCACCTACTCATATCGGAGGTTTCATTTGCTGTGTAAACAGAATAAACAGACAATGCAAAAAGCCCTACAATACTGTAAAATAATTCTTTTCAACAACATAGTGGATCATGTTTAAAAAAACATTGAGGAGGCGATAGGCGCGAGGCAACAATTTCTCTGTTTATTGCACTCCTGAGAAAAGACTCATCTTACTACGGCGCGTTTTCTCAGGATTTGATAAGTTCATTTTTATTAAAAATGTATCTAAAACTGCATTTTAAGGTAATCCGAAAGCACGTTCCATTTGTTGTGCCGTGTGTTGGTGCGGGGCTGTGGATGTGGGCTGGGTTCCGTGAGCCGTCATTGGGCAAAGAGGAGAGAATTAAAGAAGGGCTATTTTTGTTTCTATTTTTATTTTTTTTGACATTTTGCAAATAAAGAGGGACGCGGGTTATTTATGCTAGAATGTTGCTGCAAAGTCCTTATCTGCATGTGGCACTAAACAAGGATTTGTTGTGGGATTTGAGAGGGCTGTGTAGTGCTTCAGTGTTAAGCACCCAAAACTCTGGGGGACTGGCACTAATTTCCTCTCTCTCGTAAAACAACATAGTATTCATAACAACTCAAGAGGCTTGACATAAGTAATGATGGCATATGCAGGCGAAGATTACCACCCCAACAGTGTAATCAAGGTGCTAGGTACTAATGCAAGTTAAATTGAGACAATAATGCTGAAACTTGCATTGTGGGATTAGGAGAGTACTTGAAATGCTGACATCGGCATCTCCGGAAAGAGCGCCCGTCTTGCTTTCAATTCCCGTTTATACTTAATGACCTCAAAATTTGTATGTCGTTAACACCGTGTGCCGGAGCGGGAGAGAACAAGGGCTGGGAGGGAGGATGCTCCCCGCCTTCCTTGACTCTTGTATCCCACAGTAATTGGGGGCTGCTCCAGCTCTGTGCTGCTCCTGCCAATGCCAGCGCTCGGCCTACAGGAAGGTGGCACGGAGCCGTGCTAAAACGTGGTGCTCAGATCAATGTTGTGGCACCCAGGTAATTAAAGTGGGTTTGTTTATTTGTCTCTTTATAAATAAAAAGGGCTTAATACAGACTAATTACACCGAGCCGTGCGTATACTGTAGGATAATGATGGCGGCAATTTAAAGTGATATTAAATGTGAATTAATAAAGGAATGTTGAGTCACTTTGACTGTATTAAGCTGTGTGAAATGATTTCTTATCTCAATTTAACTTTCTGTCCACAGTTTAATGATTGATAAGCTTTGCATTTTTATAGAGGTAATCTAAAACAATATTTGATTGCTGTGTTGAGTTAATAGCAATGAGCCATTCTTGTTTATCGGCTCATCAGAGGAGGTGTTTCCTTCCATTTAGTGAGCTGGGCTGGCAGGGCATTGCAGTTGGGTGTTCTGCCCGGTTACGTGGGATTTGAGACTCTGTACTTTGCTTGTTTCACCAAGCATGTGTGTTCTCACACAGATAGGGGAGGTTTAGGTTGGATATGAGGAGGAAGTTTTTCAGCCAGAGGGTGGTGAGGCACTGGAACAGGTTGCCCAAGGAGTTGTGGATGCCCCATCCCTGCAGGCATTCGAGGCCAGGCTGGATGTGGCTCTGAGCAGCCTGGGCTGCTGGTTGGTGACCTGCACATAGCAGGGGGTTGGAACTGGATGAGCATTGTTGTCCTTTGCAACCCAGGCTATTCTGTGATTCTCTGGGCGGTTTCTGCTTATGTGTGAAGTTAGCTGCTTATTCAGCCTCACCTAAAGAAGGATAAAGAAAACAGGAGTAAGTCATGTCCCACGAAAATTGAAACCACATTTAAATCCTGGAAAGAAGCTTGCAATTAATTATCCTCCTTTAAAATGACCCCTGGAGAGTCGTGTGTTAAAAGGGAGCGTTGTTTTGAATATCTTAGATTTAAAGCAAAGTGGCCTCAGTTCGCTCTCCAAAACCAACTGTTCTGTGATGAGTGCATGAAACGCCGCATTGGAGCACAGTGCTTTCTGCTGGAGGGAGAGCTGTGTGGAAGTGCTCCTTATCTCTGCTGCGGTTAAAAGGGAAACGTGGTTTCAAGGCACTTCTCCAGCTTCCCTTTGCAATTAATGCATTTAAACACACTTTGGTTTTTCTCCTTTGTTACATCTCCTTGTGCGCCATTGTGCGCTGTCGCCTCATGCCCCATCAGCCCCATGTTAGCATTCCTGCCCTTTTGCTGGGGTTCAGAGCTCTGCAGCAGGTCAGGACCTCACTGTGAACATTTTTTTATATATATAACAAATTGCTGGTATTGTTCATTAATTCCTGTCTTTGAAATGCCATGTCAAGCTCCCAAGGAACTCACGGTGCCAGTGTCCCTTGGACAGCTTCTCACCATGGTCCAGTGCGAGTTCCTGATGAAATTACAGGTGCAGGGAAATGCAGAATTAGAAATATATCTGATGTTGCAATACTTGTGAAGCTATAGCTTTGTTGATGACAGGACAATTCCGTTTTTGACAGTTTAATTTACTGTTGCCAGTGGACAAGAGCAAAAGGAGAACGTGGGGTTAGCCACCTGCCCCCTCGCACTGTGTTTCACATGCTAGGTTGCAAAATCATGACTCCTTCAACCTGTCGTGCTCAAATGAGAAGGTTTTCAGCTGGGAAAATGGAATACATCAGTGCAGGTAATATTGCCTGACCTCATAAAACAAAAGGAAAAATTGCAGATTCTGACAGCCATTATGAATCTTGTATCAGCATCCAAACGGCTCTGAGCTGAAGTACAGTACATGTTTACAATAGGAAAAAAAACAGGGTTGCCACATTGACTTGCAATATGGAGCAAAAAATGACTTGTCAGTAATTCGTTCTGGGGTGTTAAAGAGGCTGCTGGATTTCCTGGGATATACACAGAGGCTACTTAGCCTGAAGCAGCACGGAGAGGTGCATTCCCTGCTCTGCTACATCACTACTGGGCTGTGGGTGAAAGGGACCGGCTGGGGCTGTGTGCCAGCAGCTCTCCCACTGGGCATTTAGCAGGGTACATTCCCTTGCTCTTCAGCTGGGTGATTTCTGTTTCAAAAGGCTTGGGACCGTGGTGTGTTCACCCAACTCTATTTATTAAATAAGTAGTTTTATTGAGCACAGTTGTTTGTTTTTTTTTTCTAATTTCATTCTCGAGTATTCCTTAACGATTAATTTTTGCACTATTCTGTTCCGTTAATTTGATATTGCACATTTATATGCTATGTTACTTTTTGGATTTAACTCTCAGAAGGTTCTGAGAGGCTGTTGTCAGGGTGCCTCGGTGCCAGATGAGCTGGGGATAGGGTCAGTCACCACACCCAGACATTTACGCATCTGCAGTGCATGGGGTTTCCTGGAGGCTTTTGCTCTTGGGCTGTATTGATAGCAAAGAGCCTGTGTAGGAGTTCTAGACAAAGTGTGTTCATCTGATTACTTTAATATGCTTCCAGTACTAACGCAGCCATTTTTACATTTGAAATTTCTCCTTGGGTTTTCTTTTAGACTTTCTGTCTTTCAAAGAGGCGAAGGCTTTCTGGTATCGGCTTTTCAGGCTGATCTGTGGGTCCTCCTCGGCTCGCTGTGACAGCCGTGTCCTTCCACGTTTGTCAGCACAGTGCAGAAGCACTTGGAATCCACCAGGTTTCAGCTCAGGTGGGATAACGGGAGCGTTGCTCAGGCTTTCCTTTGCTCCTGGGGGAATAAAAGCTCTTTTGCCTCGGCTAATTGGGCTGGTGTATGTATGGGCAGGTGATCCTCTCGCTGCTGCCGTGGTGATATTTACCCATCTCCCCTCCTCAAAGGGAGCCTGACGCACAGCCGTGCTGCCGGCCGCTTTGTGTTTGCTGGAGCTCGAGTGCTCTTGAATTAAATTGCAGCTCGTGAGTAAGATGGGAGCGTCAGGATGCGATGGGGAGCGAGACTAGTGGGGTTGGGTACCATCATTAGCCAGGCAGCTCCATCCTGACCTGGAGAGAATGATGCAAAAGGCAAAGTCAGGAGCTGTACCCACATAACAGATTCTTTGTTCTTGGTTTTTTGTTTTGATTTGGTTTGGTTTGCTTCTTGGGTGTTATCTTAAATGTTTAAGATTTCAATCTTTAGTTATCTCATTCATGAGATGTGTTTATGCAAATAAGTTTATAGATTTTGTCTTACGTTTCTGTAGTAATGTAGATTTATGCATTTCAGGGATCTGAAGAACCTTCCGTGTGAATACCTAGAAAAGAAAACACAGGGTGTGTTGATATCCATATAAGGTGCTGAAATTTAGAGGGATGTGGTAGGTTGGAGGAGAAGGTTTTCCAACAAAACTGAACATGGCCCAAAAAGAAAACAGAATGAGCTTTCATACTTAAATACTGCTTTTTAGCCATCTCTATGTTTACAGGTTCACTGTCACCTAACGCTGTGGGTACAGCCAGCTCTAAGACCGCTGCCACCAACAGCACAAATGAGCTTTCTACACCTCAGAGGCATTCACTCTGGATTCCCTCATTAATTTAAGTTGTTTTTAAACACAGAAGTGATGGTATTAAAAAAAAAATAATAGTAAAAAAAAAGAAAAAAGGAATGAGATTGGAAAGATGATATTAATTTACTGAGGTTCACCTGCTTGTCCAGACCTTCGCTCCCTGCTGGGCTTTGTGCATGCACCTGGGGTGCCAGCAGCATGAAGGTTCCTGGGTGCATTATGGTTGCCTTAAGGGTGGGTGAAGGGTGCTGTCCCCTGGGGAGCAGCTGGGTCACGCAGCCTTTAGGAGAAAACACAGGCAGAATTCAGGAAAGAAAGAAGAGTTTGGATTCTTTTAGGTACAGAAGGAATGAAAAACAATGGGCTTTGGGGGTTGTGATGCTAGAGGATAAGGAGGGCTCTGAGCATCTGTAGAGATGTGTGCACTGGAATTTGTTCCAGCAGAGCAGGTGCATGGGGCATTTCTTGGGACACCAATCTGAGTCTCTGCAATTGTCCATTCAGACCAGTATAATTCTGCTGACGGTAACAAGCTTACGGAGCCTTTTACGTTTGCAGCTATTAATAAATCTCTTTTCCATAAATTATCATCTAATGTCTCCTGCTGTCAGAATGAGCGAGTTTCCCGACCGAAAATATTGACAAAGATGTTGAGCTGCTTTAGAAAGGTGTTACTCTTTTCAAATATTCATTTCAAGGTTTTATTTCTCGCTCAGCATTTATTTTTAGAAAACGACTCTCAATTTTTTCCAGAGACCGAAAAAATCACCCCTCGTTAATGCAGATTAAGATGGATGAAATGGAAGGCATCCTTTCCCCTCTCATTGCTTACTCCACACGTTGCACATCACCGGCTGACCACGTTTTTCCTCCACAGGGCCGCAGCGCTTTGCTGGGGCCACTTCTGCCTTCTTGGCTTTTTGCTTCCCTTTGTGTGAGACTGTCAGCGCCCGAGCCCGGCCGTGACATGCACACAACGCCTGGTTTTTCTCCTTCAGATCAGCGGCTCTGGACAGCTTCTCTTTCTCTGGCAGCCGCTTCAACCTGCTCTGTCTTGTCATCTCAGAGTTCAATATCTGCTGCTCTGAAGGAAAAAAAAACGGGATGGGTTGGACCATTGTATTTGGTCTTTTGACCCTCCATGTTGCCCATGAGCAGTGAAGGATAACTTTTGACAAGCCATGTCAGATGTGACAGGCAATCTAGTTGGGTTGAGTGGAAATGTGCTGTACAAGTTTGAAGCCTTAGTTGGGGGCATTTTCCTGGTGTTCAGTGCATTTAAATTGACACCAGACCTCAGTGTTGTTCGCTTCTGAGCCCGTACTGCGTGCATTGCCAAAGCGGTGGATTTCAGAGCCGGAATGCAAGCGTTCCGTATGCATTTTGCATATCCTGCCATCCCCAGGAACACACATTGAATTTAGCTTTCATCACGCTATTATGAGCCTCCTTGATTTTTATTTTCTTGCAGGAAGTTACGCTTTACCGTTCCGTTTATTTCTGTGGCTCCTCAGGTCAGCTCCATGCGATACCATCGGCGGCTCTGAGGTTACGCTGGAGGTTGGTGAATACTGCGAATTATTCAAAAGGCATTGAGGGAGCCTTGTTAACCTTGAAACTGCTTTTATTTCTGAGTTAATTATTCAGAAATGTTGATAGTAGAACTTTTGTAGGAAGCACATTTTCTGCAGTGTTACATAGGCTTTCAGTCAAGATCTTTTCTTATTATATTCCTTCATTAATGGGTTGTGATATGTAGTTCCACTTTTATTTAAATTAATTCTCATTATGGATGTGAAAAGCTAACAGATAACATGTTCCCCAGTAGTCTATTGAAACCCAGAGCCTATCAGTGCTGGTCATCAGGCACTCCGTGCTTCCTTCCCATCCCTTCCCTGAGCACAGCTCTCTGCCTGCCCTGCTTCCCTGCCAGGCACTGCAGCCTTGCCCAGCCTGCTCTCATTGCTGCAGCCAGCTGATGGGCAGCAGCCATAAATTGTGAGGAATTACCTTTCAGATGCCCCATTCCACTCCCACCTCTCCTAAGTGATGCCTTCATTTTCCTCTGGGTTCTGCCTTTTTTTCTTTTTTCTTTTCCCCTGGCATCACAAAAAATGTTGGCCATGGGTCTGTGGATTTCCAGCTGCTTTGTCCTGGATGATCTGTTTGACAGCCCTTTGCTATGCACCCTACTCTTGGAAGTAAAGAGCATATTTTGTTCTCCCACTTCTGCCAAACCACACTCTTCATCATCATCTTGCCCTTTTTAGCTCCCTGATTAGTACTTGTGTTGCCTGAAGCTGAAAATCATACAACTTGCTGAAATGAATCCTGGGCCCTTCTTTCTGACCTGTGTTCAATCTGAGCTGCAGGAGTGCCAGTGTTGTGCAGCAGTGAGGATGGGCAGTTGGGGCTTCTTCAGCATCTCTGCTCAAGCTGGTCTTGAACATTGACCCATAAATGCACTTAGAACATGATATCATTTTGGACTGTAGCAACTCTTGGTTTCTCTCTCTGTTTTTGTAAAGAGTTGACCCGTGAGTTTCTAGAAGAGAAGAATTCAGGAACCACACTGGTTCTGGTTTTCAGCATCTGTTTGGAATGCTGGAGTAAAACCACACAACTTGGAAATTACAGTTCCATTTATGGACATTTTTACCAAAAAAATGTGACTCGTATGGAGAGGCTGCAACTGGGGCGTCTCTTTAATCATTGAAGTCTTTTCCAGCCTTCTCCCTAGCATTTTAATTCCTTTAAATCACAATTAATTAAATAATCAGTCATTCCTAAGAACAAAGGTTCCTTCTTGCCGTGAGCAAATAACAATTCCTCACTTTTCAAAGCTCCCTCTGCCTGCCCAGCGAAGCAGGGGAAGGTGCTGTCATCCTGCCTTCACTGTTCTCTGCTTCCCTGCTATTTTCCAGAGGTGTTTAGATAAATCATCTCCACCTCTTTGTTTTTTTAACTTCATTTTCTGCATCCTTTAATAAGCATAGAACGTGAAGTAAATGTGTGCGTGGCTGAGAAATGAGTAATTCTTTCACATGTGTCGCTTCGGAGCAACGGCTTCTTTGCTACCCATTACCTTCAGCCATTGGTCTTTGAGAAGTTTTGTGGGTTCAGGTTTGGGGAGAATTTACCTTCCTTTGGAGCCTTTGTGTGTCTGAGGGGTCCTTTCCTTCCCGTGGGAAAAGATTGCTATTTTCAGGTAGGACTCCCGAAGGTTGGCACTGACCTGTGCTGAACCATGCGAGAGTGCAGATGTTCTGTTTGTCTGTGGTTGTCTCGATTCTCCATGAAGAAATGAGTTAAATCATTTAACACCATGGAAGATTTAGTGGTACACAAAAGAGGTGTGGAACTGTGGGTAGTTCTCCTTGAATATCTTTCTAAATGAGGTTTCCTTTGCTTCCATTTTAGCCACAGATAAGACAAAAGATATGATAGATAGCTATTTAAGACTTTTCTGTTACCACGGTAGTGGAATAATTTGAAATTTCAGGTGGGATTTCTCAAAATGTATTTTTTAGCATGGAAGTCTAGAAGACATCTCTGTTGCCTTCCTGGCTGTGATCTATAATACAGCTCAGATATCAGGAGGGCATTGGGAAGGGACCATACGGACAGAACATGGGCTGTAGTGTGCAACTTCACTGTAGGAGCCAGCTCTCTCTACCAAAAATGTGGAAACAGTATCATAAAAGGTAAAGGAAAGTGTTAAATTTTTTAGGAAGAAGCCTACTCTGTTAAGGTGGAGGGAAGCACAGTAGAGGCTCACCTTTGGGCTGTGTTATCCAGGGAGGAGCTGGCAGTGTGGGCAGGAGGCTGTCCTGGCTTGTAACCTGTGGAATGTCTCTTGACCCTCTACAAAATGTAGTTTTTTCCCTCAGCCATTAACAAAACATCATCATATCCATACAGCGTGGTCCTGCCTGGTTAACTGAGTGGCTTTTTTGGACCACAGGCTGTGTAGCTGTGTGCATAGTGCTCCAAGCTGGTTTCCTCATCCCTGCAATCAGGGCAAAGTACAGTCTTTTGCTGCAAATTAAGGTTTCAAACCACTTATCTGCTCTTCCTGTCAGCTTTCCATTCTCAAGTCCATGGTGTTTTCTCTTGGAGCATGCACACAGCACATGAGGATACAGAGCTGGCTCCTGGTGGGGAGCGCTTGGAGCAGAGCAGGTTGGTGGGACTGCAGTCAGTGTGTGCTCCTGGTTGCCCCTTGATGTCACTGCTGTGTTCACTGCACTCAAGCCCACTGCCTAGCAAGCATCTTGTGTTTTATTTGTGCTGTTTAAATGGCTGTTAGATAAAGTCCCTTCTTCGGTCTATTGTTGGGGCAGTTTGAGTAGGTGGGTTGAGCTTGGCAGAGATTTCTGATTTTCTTCAGTTTGGGTGCAGCTCCTGGTTCCGTGGTTGGCTGGATTTGAGTAGAGGACTTCATGATGAAAAAACAGAGATTAAATAAATGTTTTGTTTTCTTTAATTTCAGGCTTCTAACAGGCAGTGCAGTGCTTTGGGAAGGCGCTTATTCCGGAGTCAGGCTTTACTTCCAGCTTTGGGGTCTGAATGTGGAGGGTTGGGAATGGTGGGAGATGCTTTCCTGGTGGCTCACTGCAAAGATCTCATGTTTGGAGGCACAGCAGGAGAGGAGGAGGTGTCCTGGCATGGGGACCTGTGTCTGTGTGCCACCTGCCTGGGGATGAACTACTAACCAGCTGGGTGCTGGGTTCTGTAAGAGAGAAGAGGAGAGCATGCAGTGTGCCCACTGAAGAAGAGCACTTCCATGTGCTGACACAGTGCTGTCCATTCATGCCAGCAGCTTCTGGTATTGATTTTGTTTCCCTTCTTTCCATATTACCCATTTGTTTATTTTTTTCCTTCGTTTTCCTTCATACTAGATGTGCTTTTTCTTCTTTCCTCAGCCATTCACGTGTGAATTAAAAACAAATTAGACCACTGGGTCAGTTAAGTATTTAAAAAAAAAAAAAAAAAAAAAAAAAAAGACATAGAGCAAGCATTTGGCAATAAACTTGTTCTTTTTGGCACCTGGAATAAAAACAGTAACATAACAGTACCTTTATATAGCACATAAAAATATAATTCAGGATAAGAATTCAGAGGTCACAGCAAGTGGTTAGCTAAATAGCTCTAGGGAGTTGGAATAGTTTGCTTATACAGAGATAAGGCGATATTTTATGCAGAAAGCCTATGTGTGGCTCCAAAGCGTGATGGTTTTATATGGAGTCAAACAGCTTTGAAAATACTGTGCAGAAAAGTTAGAATTATTTTTGCAGATTGTAAAGCGCGTGTATCGGAACTTACGAGGTGAATAATTCAGCTGTATTTAAAAATGTCCGCTTTCTTTGGCTTTAATTAGGCAGTTGTGGCTGCATTGTTTCCTACCAGCAGCTTCCTTCATTTATTTAGCTGCACGTTGCCTTTGTTGGAAGGTATCATTATGCTGGAAAGGCATTTCTCGGCCATGGAGAAATGGCAGTAGAGCACTTTGGAGGTGTGAAGTCCTCAGGGGCAGAGCAGCCCCTGAGCCCCACCATCTCCATTGGGTTCAGGAGTGGTTATCAATGCCTTGCAGAAAAACCTCCATCTTAATGGTGGTGCTCTGCCGTTAAGGACCTCAGTCTTACCCATAGGTTGCTCTGCAAACCTCTTCAGCCATCAGAAGCTGTTAGAAATTTTTTTTCCTACTTGCATGGTTTGTGGAGACATCGTTACATTACTTTGTGGTTGGATGGAAGGGGTGGTGATGCATATGAACAAGGAGGCTGTGGATGCCCCATCCCTGCAGGCATTCAAGGCCAGGCTGGATGTGGCTCTGGGCAGCCTGGTCTGCTGGTTGGCGACCTGCACATAGCAGGGGGTTGGAACTGGATGAGCATTGTGGGCCTTTGAAACCCAGGCCATTCTATGATATGATTTACCACAGAAGACTGTATATATAAGATATATATCAGTGCTGAGTACTGATAGGGAAGGCACATACCTATTCTGCAAGGTTTATGGTGTGCCTTCTGCTAATGGACAACTGTTACTGAACGAGTGTTCACCAGGCTGATTATACAGAGAATGCGTGTATTCAAATAAAGTAACCTTTTCAATTAATAGGATGTGTTAATGCCAACGCAGAGGTGTTCCTTCTGGTCTCAGAGCAGCAGCAGCTGTTGGCCCAAAGCTCTCCTGATGGGACCTGGGGGTAACTCCCGTTCCTCCTAAACCCAGAGCAGTTTGTTTTGAGCTCACCTGAATCTGAATGCACCAACTCTCATGGATGCCCTCAGGTTTGGGCACTTGCAGCTTTTTATAATGCCAGCCAGTCCTGGGTAGCAAACTTAGTAATGATTTCTCTTTTGAATTCAATGACTTGTATACAAACATATGAAGAAGTAAAGTAATTAAATGCTGACCAACTATTTGTTCAAATACTTCATTCACTGTAAAATGTTGTGTTAGCTGCAAGTATTCATAACCAGCAATCTACTCTGTTTTGAGAATAGAAAATATACTTTCTTTTTTTTTTTTTTTCTTGGAAATTGATTTGTAAGAAAAAAAGTAAATCTTAATAACAAAGATCCTTCTGTCTTTTTGCATCTGTTAGTGAAAATAAAACTTAAGTAAAAGGCCCTAACAAAAACAAAGGCCATTGATTGTTCAGGAAGGTGCCCATTGCAGTAGTGGGGATGGCAGTGGTGGTTTTTATTTTTTTTTTTACATCTATAAGGGTAGAGCTTTAATCTAAAAGCTTAATTTCTTTCATCAAGGAATTAAATTCTGTGAGAACATATTTAAACATAGTGAAAAGATGTAACCAGTGGCATGCTAAGGGGTACATTCCCCTCAACGCACATAATTATGTGGTCATCCAGGGCTTCGTTCATTAGGGCATTTGATTTACATTGGCCTACCTTAAATTTCATGTAATTTTTTATATATCCAAATTAATGCATTTGTACTGGAGTCAAAGAAAAAGCCAGCTAACACCTGTCAGTGTGAGCAGGGTTTGGCTGCAGAGGACGATGGGTTTTCCTGAGGTGGGAAGAGGCAGCACCATGCTGGTGGTGCTCAGCAGCTCCCACTGGGCTGGAGGTGGGCAGAGGATGAGCAGGGAAATCCTTTCTCCTTGTCCCAGCTTCAGAAATCAAGTCTGATTCTCTTTTCCTATATATCTTTTTCAATGCCTACTGAAAGAAAAGCAGAGGACAGATGTAGCTCTTTTAATGATCCCAGCATGTCTTCTTGCTTCCCCTTGTAGTCATGGTCACAGTGGCCACCTCAGCACAGCCTTCCATAGAGATCTTTGACATTAGCAAAAAAAATATTGGCTCTCTTTTTTCTGGATGAGCTGCTAAGCATCCTTCTCTCTGTCTCAGTTCAATCACATCAAAGTTACTCAAGCACAGTTGATTCTACATTTCGTAAGTACTTCTTACATTATGACTTTATATGTATATATGGTGAGAGGTGGATGGTTGGACTTGGATGATCTTGGAGGTCTTTTCCAATATTGGTGATTCTGTGATTCGTGTATGTGTGTGTATATATATATTATGCATTATACAACTGAAAAAAAGACCAGGGAATAAGTTGCCTTTAGGGCAGGCTGCTGTCATTGCTGTGTGCCCTTCCCTGTCTGAGCCCAAGAGGAAGCAGTTTGTGTCCCATTTCCAGGCTGACCACTTGGCTTTCTTGATGGATTTTTTACCTTTTGCCACCCAACCCTTGCCTGATTTTGTGTGGGTTTTTTTTCCAGCAATAGTGAACGGGATGGGAATAAAAAAAACCAATGCGTGGCCATGTCAGATTACCTCTCTTAGAATTTTTTCCTTCCAAGGAGGAATTGCAGTCCCAGATGGCGTAAGGCCACTGTTAGGTGACGGCAGTGCTGTGGTGTGGGGCTGCAGAGCCTTGGCCCAGCACTGGGAGCCTGGCAGCTCCAGAAACCAGAAGGGAGCCGTGAGCATGGACTGCTTGCATCTCAGAGCCCATGGTCTCATCCGGAAGAGGCCTCTAAAAATAAACACCCCTGTGTTCGCCTCTTTTACAATGCTTCATGCTTTAGCTCTTGTATAAATATCTGCCACATTTCCACCAGGAGTTATTGCTGTTATATATTTTACAGACACTTTACTGTCATCTAAGTGGTTTATTTTATTCCCACGGCTAGGAGGAAACTACAAAAGGAATTTTGTAATCTGAATGTGATTGTGGGCAGAGAGTAATGTTTTGAAAAGGAGCTAAGAGTAAATTATATCACCGCTTTATTGCATTTAAGGAGACTTTTCTATTGTGCTAGGAGTTAACATTAGTTTTCAAAGTTATTAACTGGATGTGGTTTTATTATGACTGTGTGTTTTGTCAATAGATGACTTTTCTGTTAGGATTTTCGGTGCCAGTTAGGCTGCAACTTTGGCACCGCTGAAGTTTAAATATGTAAACTCGGCTCCTGTTGAAAGTTTGTTTAGCTTTTACTTCGCTCTCCAACGCTGCAAATAAAGTAAACGTTTTTCCCCTCGCAGCCTATTTATAGAGAGGCTTTCTTTGGGTGTGTGGCTGTTGCATGGCACAGTTCTGACAAATCGTGTTTGGAGAACCATAGTCCAAATATTTGCAAAGCCTTAGAGGTGGCTTCTGGTGGAGCTGGAAGTTGTGTTTCTCGTTGCAGGGGGCAGGGCTGCACCTCTGTGTGTGTGTGTGTGTGTATGTGTGTACAATGAGGGTGGTGAGGCACTGCATGGGCTGCCCAGAGAGGTAGGGGTAGTCCCTGCAGACAGCCCAGGGCAGGAGATGGGCTCTGAGCACTGATGGAGCTATGGGTGTCCCTCTCCATTGCAGAGGGTGGCACCAGGTGGCCTTTGGAGGTCCCTTCCAACTCAAACCATTCTGTGATTGTATGATTCTACACGTGTGCATGCATAGCACCAGCACGTGGCATCGTGCTGTGTGTTCTCAGGTGGTTACCACAAGCCAGAGCTCTCAGGTGCTCACTGCTGTGTTCTCTCTTTCAGACAACGTTGGAACTTCTCTGTGTACTCTTGCAAAAATGAAACCAACCAAAGCAGCCATTGCAAGGGTCTCTTCCTCAATCACAGAGATGGGCGCTCTGGAGCAGAATTGATCATTAATGCATCTGATGTATTTTCTGCCTGTCTCAGAATATCACATAGCCAACAAGAGAAAAGGAAATATGAAAACATTTTTTTATCCACAAAATCAAAATGTCAGTTGGTATCCAGCTGGTGTCAGTTCTCTGCTTGGGAAACAATTGCAGTGGTCTTAGAAGCTTATGCAAGTAAAACAGGGGTTATTATTAGCAGCAGCACTTCCTTGAGTTGCTCTGCAAGTCAGTTTTTCCAGCAACAAGCACTGAGCTGTAGTATGAACTTCTTATTTAAATAGGTGTTTTTAAAATTCCTCATAAACTGAAAAGGCATTGAGTTCTGAGACTTCAGGAGCTTTTCAACAGTGCATGCAGCAGTTCCGTGCAGGTTGCAGCACCAGGTCCTTCCTCTCCGAGCAGCATGGTGCAGTGCTGCAGGGCAATGGTGCTGGGAGGTGGGGGCAGCAGTTTGTTGTGTTGGTCAAAGAACCAGAAACATTAGCAAAGGAGGGCTCAGGGAGCTCCTGTATTCTGGAGTTTTTGTTTTGCAGTGCACAAGGCACGGATGCTGTGTGCTATTGATGCCAACACAAGCATGAGAGCAAAGCCCCAACAGTTGCTGGGTGGGTATTAGTTTTTGTTGATGTTTTTAATTTCTTTCAAATGATGGTGGTCGTGGGCTCGCGGTTCTCTGCAAAACTTTATTTGTTTAGCAGGAAGAAATGCGATGTCCAATGGAAAAAGAATTCAAAGAATCGCCTTAATTTTTGCATTCCTTTACTTTGCATCCTTCCTGTTTAATGAGCTGCTTCTGTGCATCCTCCCTGCCACTGCGCATCCGCGTGGGCCGTAATTAAGCATCGTTAGCTCTGTGTGCAGGCTGGTGGCTGCCGAGCGCTTTCATCTGCCCTCCCCAGCAGCCCAGATGAAAGGGGCTGACCCGGGCGGGCGCAGCTTTGATGTGCTGCAGCGGGCAGCGGTGCCGGGGGACGGCTCTGAGCAGCGATAGAGAAGTTGCATTCATGCAACATCAAGTGAGGCTGCACAGCTCCTGCAGCGAGCAGCCCTTTGGTGTGCTGTGTGGGGAGAGGTGCCTGCCCGTCCCCTGGATGAAATTCGGGGTCCCCTCAGTGTCTGCCTGTAACGCTGCATCTTTCTGGCTTTCCTCAAACCGCCGTGCCCGTGGTGGTTCATCTGTTTCACTGTTTATTTGCATTCTTAATCTCTGACTGAACGTTCACAGCATGGATTTACTGTTCTGTGTTAAATATGAAGCATAAGTGTGGACCATATAAAGCAGAAATATTTCATGGTACGTGTGAAAACGTGGAGGAGCCTCTTCTGAGCCAGGGTGATGGGATCCACGCCGAGACCTGTAGATATCCATTACCAAATGAAGTGCCTTCACGAGGCATAATGTGCTTCTGTGAATTATCCATTACATGTCCTGGCTTGTGCTGCTCTGGCCTTGGTGGCTGCTGCCGCAGCCAGACTGCAGTTTGGGCAGGACCTAGCTTCCAATTAAAGCCGGTTACTTGTTTTTCTTTGCTATCTCCAAGTGTGAATAAAGTTCATTAAGAAGATACCTCATTGGAGCCATCTAGTACTAGGAGGAAGCTCAGAAACAAGAGGAAACTGACTTCATGTGAGGTCTGATAGCAATAGGGCAAGGGAGAATGGTCTTAAACTAAAAGGGGGAGATTTAGGTTTGATATTGAGGCAAATTTTTTGCAGAGAGGGCAGTGAGGCCCTGGTACTGCTGCCCAGAGCTGTGATGCTCAAGGCCATGGCTGGGCCCTAGGCAGCCAGGACTGATGCTTGACCTAGCAGTTGGCAACCCATCCCACAGCAAGTGGTTGGAACAGGGTGGTCTTCGATGTCCTTTCCAGCCCAAGCCATTCAATGATTCTGAGTATCCCTTTGGAGACTGAATTGGAGTCAGCAATGTAATTCATAGCCTTCCAACAGGAATTCACGAAGATGGAAGAATAACGTCCTCAACTTCGGCTCAAGTTTTTGAAGGATGCTGTCTCAGCCATAAATAACATTTTCTTCCCCACTGTGATTCTGTGATGCTCTCATTTTTGCGACGCCCATATTCTTGCTAAGGGTTAATAAGGAACAATGGTACAAACCAACAGAAACAATGGTGCAGTTGAGGCTGGGAGGAGCTGAAGGCTGTGCAGGGGTCTCAGCGTGTTGGGCACCATGTGCCATTTCAGAACTGGGGCACAGTGCTCCCAGGGAGCCTCACCAGTGGATGCCACGGGATAATTGTGTTTAATGTGCTGCATGTGATCCTCCTGCTGATGCATCCCAGACTAAGACCTACCTTATTTTTTATGGCATGGCACTGTCAACTTGCATTAGGCTTGCAGCCCAGGACTGTTGCCAGAGCTTTTCTGAATTGTCGCTGCTTTGTCATCGAACAATCCTCACTTTGTGTGCCTGTCACTGATTTTCTCTTCTTGGTGCATTCAGCACTTGATGGTGACTCACTTACGATACTATTTTTCTTAATTTGTCCAAATAATTTCATATTCTGATTCTGTCACATAAGCTGTACTCCAGTGTTGTCCATTGTAAGTATACTCTGCAATCAATATCAGGCAGTGTATAAGTCAGATATGACTGAACACTCTAGAACCTGCAGGTGTCATGCCATCACAGTACGATGACCAGTGCTTGTAGCAGAGGTATATTTGGGAGTATCACATTGGATATGTTTGCTGGGATTTTACTTCTGTTACTGCTCCAGGGCTTTCACTCGGCAGTTCTGTTCCCTTTGTAACCATTGCTCTAAGTAGCTCTGCTTCAGTTTTTTACAAACTTTTCTTGGTATCGACCTTAAACTCTGTTAATGCAGATTGTATTTCCCTCTCTTTTATGAGAATGTCATCGGCAAAGGTATATAAAAATCTTCCTAAAGTCACTATATATTGCCCCTATTGCTCTCCCCTTATCCGCGAGGCCAATTATCTTGTCAAAGAAAAAGATTAGATTTGTTTGGTGGTTTATAACCTTATGAACCTGAGATGCTTATAAATATTTCAATAATTTGTTCCATTATGTCTCCCAATATCAAAGTTTGACTGGTCTATAATTTCTCCCTGTCTCTTTTTTCCCCATCTTTGCAGGTCCTCTGGGATCTCGGCTCTCCTTGTGAGCTGTCAGAGCTGGTCACTGGTCACTCTCTCTTCTAATGTATGGCAACCAACCTCTGTACTGTCAATTAGGATTTGAAACCAGTCCCAATATAAAGTACTGAGGCATCTGTAGGGTTTGTTTATGGTAATTATCTGGTTATATGGGAAGGCTTAACAAACCATTGTGGGCAGGACCGGTTGGTGGATTATTTCATGCAACATGAACGGTTGAAGGACTAAATGTGTGTGTGTGTAAATGCATATGAAGAAACTCACAGTTTTAATTTTAATTTCGGGAGTTGGCTCATTTCTGTCAACTGCGTGGGTATATTAATATGGCTTTTAAGGTACATTGCATAATAAAATACAGAATGTACTCCATGAAGTTAATTTCATGCGCCTTCACCTCGGACTGATTGGTATAAATTCAATTAGATCTTAATGATTTTATGCAGTCAACACGTAATGCAGAATCTTGTGGTTTCACTAGTAGAAATGTTCCATACTGTTTTTATTGATGGAAGTTTAGATAGTCTTGAATGGAAAGCATCTGAGAAGGCTTGAGGAAGAAAGGTGCCAAGATGGGGCAGGATTTATGGTCAGATGCCTTGTGAGCTGTGCACATTGATCGTTAGGTTTTGCCATCAGTGATGCTCAACAAGTGTTGTAGTCAAATGCTTCTCCTGCTGTGGGGCACCAGCAGCTGCTGCAGGGGTGGCCCTGGGGGTACCTGGCACAGGGTGCTGCAGGTGGTGTGTCTGTGGCCATGGGTGTATGGCCAGAATAACCCATTTAATCCCCGCTGTTATGTTATTTTGTGCACTCTGTAGTCGTGCCATCACTGCCCAAGTGCACAGTGCTTTTATCACAGTAAGTGCCACACCACGAAGTCGATCTTGCTGCAAACAAAGCCATTGCTGCAGCGTTGCTGTGCATTGTTCTTGCTAAGCGAAGACTCAGAGAAACTAACAGTGCAAGCAGCACACTTGTTTTAATGAGAATTTGCTACTTACTAAAGCATTATGAATATTAAATACTTCTAGTAACAAGCTTTATTATGCGGTAACATGTTTTTTCATACGGAACAGATATCTCTCAGAGCTGGAAATTAACAGGTGCAAAGGTTTGTTGTCATGCAGGTCAAAATTTTTCCATTTGGTATTGTTAAAATTGGGAGAATCCTGCTGAAACGGGCTGGGTTTGGCATCCTGTGGTTGATCACAAGCACCAAAACCATGCACTTCACTGGGCTGTGGTCCCAGCTCTCTGTCCTTACAGGGATTTAGAGATAGGATGGTAGAGGCTCTCCAGAACACCACATTGGAGGGATTTTATGACTGCCTATGAGTGTAGATGGTGATAGGACAAGGGGGAATGGTTTTAAAGCGAGACAGGGAGGTTTAGGTTGGATATGAGGAGGAAGTTTTTCAGCCAGAGGGTGGTGAGGCACTGGAACAGGTTGCCCAAGGAGGCTGTGGATGCCCCATCCCTGCAGGCATTCAAGGCCAGGCTGGATGTGGCTCTGGGCAGCCTGGGCTGCTGGTTGGTGACCCTGCACATAGCAGGGGGTTGGAATGGATGATCACTGTGGTCCTTATCAACCCAGGCCATTCTGTGATTGTATTTTATGTCAAAGAAATGTCCTTACTCTCCGGCACGGTCATCTGTGCTTCAGGCAAGGAGAGCCTCCAACAGCAGCACGTGGTGCTCAGCCACAGTGCTGCGCTGCAGAGCCAAATGGGAGAGAATATTTTTTCCCTACAGATCTTTAAAAATGAGTGACTCTTTTAATTTTGCATTGTCAAGAAAAGACGGAGAAATGAAGCAATATTTTTACTTCAGTGATTTAAAACAATTTAATCTGTGGATAAACCCAACTGCAGCTCCAGTCTAGAGCAATTGAAGTAAAATATTATGAAATATTAAAATTCTCCATACATGCACCACTAAGATTAGATAGTCATTAGGACTGAAATATTGGCACCCTGTTAGTTATTGCTTTGCAGATGTTTGAGGGAAAAAAACTCATGCTTTTTTCCCAAATGAAGTCCAGCAAATTAAAACCCAAAACAGAAGTGATAACTTAAAATGTGATTTATTTTGCAATAGATGTATGGAGTAACCCCACGGAGATTGTCAGCACTCAAAAAAGACCGGTGATGAAGTGGAGGAATCTCACTGGCTGACTGCTTTATCTTATTTGCTGTAATTAATACCAAGCAAATGAGCTTGTTTTTTTCTGTGACTTCAGGTTATGACGTGCAGGGGAGCAGGTAAGAGTGTTGTTGATGTGGGATGGTGTGAGGAGGATTATGGAGTGTGAGGGGCAAAGCACCCATCTTGGTTTTGTTGCACAGCAAGTTGGTTGCTCTGTCTTTAATAAAAATCCCACTTTGTTCACTGTTGACCAGGTAACTCTGTGTGCATCTCACAGGGTGCCCCAGGCTCTGCTGGCATTTGTGGTGGTGAAGATGGTGTGAGTGGGGATGTTCCCTGCTTCAGAGGGCTGAAATCTGTGTGTGTTGCCCATTCCTGTGGCTTTTTCAGGCCTTGCTGGGGAGCATCAGTGGGATGGACTCCAAACCTTCACACTGTTGACAAGGTAGAGCTGATAATGCCAGTTAGTGATTTGTCTCAAGACTTGCTAAAGCTGCTAAATTGCTTCAAAATACAGATAGATACCCATGCTGATGGGATTTGGGGATTGCTGTTCTGTAGGCTGCTCTCCAGACTCCAGCCTTTGCTTCCAAGTGGCCAGTGGTGTTTGCCAACACAGTGCCTTGGCTGTGGGTTAGAAACTATGGGTGACAGAAATTTAGTGCTGCGCTTAAATAAAACCATGACCTGTCTATGGAGAAGTAATTCAATGTGTAAACTGTTTCACCATACTGAGTACAGACTGATGGCATTTTTGACATTTATTCGGGTACTTGTGGTGAGTGAGAGCATCTCAGAATAGTAAGAGTACAAATAGGGCTTGCTG
>NC_143443.1:34621370-34626370 GCF_987193195.1 Phasianus colchicus
AGAGCATGGCTCCCACCCAGCGCCGTGGCAGCGGGGACCAGCAGGGCTGGATGGCAGCAGCGTGGCCCGGCGCAGGTTCCGGCACAGTGGGTAGGAACGCACTGACAGCCAGCTGAGCTGCTGTCCCCAGGGCATGCTGAAGGGGAGGAGAGGGAGCCCAGCTGCCTGTGGGGAGAGCAATGGGGGCCCGGTGGGCTGTGGTCCACAACGAGCTGCAGGATGAGGGCTGGGAGCATGCAGCTCAGCAGCAGAAGGGAGGTGGGGGAGGCGAGTGTGGGGATGGGGGGCTCTGTGCAATGAGCATCACCTCGAGGAGCTGCGAGCCGGCACGGATGGGGGCTCGGTGGCCGGGTGGAGATCTCTAGATTTCTTTTATTGGCATCTGTTTCTTTTGACTGACAGAAGAGTTGCACAGAAATTCAACTCCGCTGCCCATTGGAGGAAGCGTGTTTCAGGTAGAGCTGCAGGCAACGAGCAGTGCTTAACCCTGCCTTCATCACCCCATTTGTGCCCAGCTGCGCAGGCTTTGTGGGGCTGAGGTAGATGCAGGCATCGCCTGACAAACCCTGTTTTAAGATTGTAATGGAATTTGCTATGGCTGTCCAATATCTCCCCATGTACTGACACTGGTGGGGCCGCACCCTTAGTGCTGTGCTCGGTGTTGGGCATCTCACTGCAAGAAAGACATTGAGATGATGGAGTGTGTCAGGAGAAGGGCAGTGGATCTGTGCGAGGTCCAGAATGTAGTCCTATGGGGGGGAGCTGGGATGGGTCAGTGCAGAGAAAAGGAGACTCCCAGAGGAGGTTTCCAACCTAAGCCATGTTGTGCTTTTGTGAATGGTCTAACCAAATATTGTGGTGCTCCTCCTTTCTCTTAACCTTCTGCTCTTGGTTTTGGTGCTTTTATAAAGCCCATGCTATATTGCAAATCAACCTTAAGTGTGTGTGTGTGTGTGTGTGTGTATGCCTTCGTAAATAACGCACTGCTTGGAAAAGTTCAAGGTGAAGCTACGAGTGAAGCTGCCCCGCAGCAATTAAGAACTACAAGTCTGTCCTCTGGTTGTTGGACGTGTTAGGACTGCCTTAAGGATTCCAAAGTGAAACGTTTTGAAACGCACAACTTTATTATGATATTTTAGAAGCAGTACTATTCCTCATATATACGGAATATATTTATGTTTCTGCCTCCTTTTCAGCTATCAATAGGTGGTGGATCTTGGACCTGCGGAAAGTTTGAGCTATTTTTTCATAAGACAAATAATTACACATCTCTTGGGGATGTAGTTCAGTGGGCATACATGACAAGCTGATGGTTGGATTTGGTGGTCTTTTCCAACTTTAATGATTCTATTCCACGATTCTAAATAGTGGATGGCTGGTTCTCATTAGAAATGCTGTAGTTCTTGTGTGTGGGAAGCACAGGTATTATATTACTAGTTAATAAAACCCTTATGGGATCATAGGATGGGTCAGGACCTGAGGAAGACTCTCGTCCAGGCTTCTAGCTGGTAGAGTCAGCAGCTAGGATGGAATCAGTAGAAAGGCATTAATGGAAATTTTCAGCAGCTGTTCCAGTTATCAGTTCTTGCAGAATGTGCTCTGTGATGAGAAACAGTGCAGAAGCTTGGTGGGTGCAGAGAATGTGTTTGGCTGCACAGATGTTCCAATAGAATTTCTTTAAGTAACACTTCTTGGATGGTTGCTTTATGCAACGATGAGACCTAGAAGTTAAATTTTCCATTAGCAGCATAAACCTCATGTTCTGTTCCATTGGAGTTAGCTAGTCATGTTTTGCAGGGATGAACACACAAGTTGCCTCTTAATCATTTTGGCTAATCAAAGTGATCTAGCCATTAAAACAGTCTAAACAACAGCCATACCAATGGTTTGTGTTCTTGTCAGGCATCACCCCCAGTGTTTTCCCAATTAATCTAATTTGCAAAGTTTGCTATGTAGAGGAATGGATGTGATCATATTTTGGATTTGTGCCTAACTCAGTGCCTTGTATGCTACCTCAGTTTCATTCATACCAAAGTGCACAGTTCTTCCATGCTTACGTTTTCTTTGCAGAGCCCAGTTTTGTCCCCTGAACACATCGCTTTCCATCCACTTTCACAGTCCAACTTGCAAATGTGGAGAGCCGTAAAAATATTTCATACAATGCGTTGTTTTATGGCAGTCCACGTGATTTAATCCACCTCAACTTCACTGTAGGAATAAAAACTTCAGTTTATAAGGAACAAATATGGAAGGACTTATTTCTGTTGTAAAGATTTTCTGACAAGCAAAAATATAATCCTTTTTGAAAGCCTCATTAGAAAATCAATTATATCATGACACTTAATGTTGTGTTATTTACAAGCAAGATGTCTTGTTGGGGAAAAATGCTATAAAAATTCACACTTAATACAGAAAAATGTTGGAACATAAAGAAGAGTTAGGTTTCATTATTAGCATGTTCAAAGCTGCAATTACCAAGTATGAGTTTATGCTCAATCAAGAATAGCCAAAATTTCTGAGCATGTAAATGACAAAGGTATTGTGTGCACAAAGGGAAGAAAGAGACCATTTCAGAGCAAATAGCAATGAGTTTTGTTTTATGGATGTGAGTTTATCAGCATAGAATCATAGAATGGCCTGGGTTGCAAAGGACCACAGTGCTCATCCAGTTCCAACCCCCTGCTATGTGCAGGTCACCAACCGGCAGCCCAGGCTGCCCAGAGCCACATCCAGCCTGGCCTTGGATGCCTGCAGGGATGGGGCATCCACAGCCTCCTTGGGCAACCTGTTCCAGTGCCTCACCACCCTTTGTCTGAAATGTACAGAGCAAAGCATGTACACATCCTGCATTGCTTCTTGCTTTTGCTTGCTGACACAAATCTTGGTAAGTGTGGTTGTTGGTGCAATCTTTGAGATTTAACGGTGGTTGTGCTGCTCCCTGCCTTAGTAGCTTCTCAGGTGTTCGATGGCAAGAAGGGCAAAACATCCTGAGGAAATGAATGCAGTGCCAAATCTGCTGTCTCTTGCAAACCTGAGTCCGAGATGAAGCATGATTGATTTAAAGTAAAATCTGAAAAAATAAAAATTCAGGATTTTATTTCAACACAAATAGTAACTGCTTTCAACCATGTGAGTCTGACTTACAAGATAGAAAAATCAATTGTTCAATTTTCATGCAGCTAATTAGAAACATGAAGCAAATTGTTTGGTTTTTTTAAGGTGAAACAGTTTTGAGAAATAGTTGTATCCTTGAAATGGGAACTGCTTGACTTGAAGCAGAAAATTTTGTTTGTCATGCAAATATGAGCAAGATATGGCTAACCTATTACACACTGAGGTGAATACAAAAAAAAAAAAGTGCTAGCTAAAATGGTTGTCTTAAATAGCCTGCAATCTGAGTTTGTGTCTGCTGCGGAACTAGGATGCTTATTTGCTGCAGAGTAAGACCAGAAGTGTGAACCTTTCATTTGTATACTGTGACTGTAGGCCTCTATGTGTATTGCTAGCAGTAAAAATACCTCTGTACTTCCATCTTTTCCTTTACAGGTTTGTAGAACAAGCCTTACCATGCTCATAGAACATTTAGGGTCATGAGGAGTTCCTTTGCAGGATGACTGTTCTGTGTTTCTCAGATTTTCTGTGGATGTCCTGTTGCATAGCCAACAACATGTGTTCAATTGTGTTTGTGATGTGAATGCCACTAATATCATAGAACGTGTTTTGGGTCTCGTGGTCACCTGAGG
Source organism: Phasianus colchicus (assembly GCF_987193195.1). NCBI lineage: Eukaryota > Metazoa > Chordata > Aves > Galliformes > Phasianidae > Phasianus > Phasianus colchicus. Next base: position 34,625,114 of record NC_143443.1, read on the forward strand.
TCACATCCTTCACTTTGGGGACGTGCTTCAGAAAATGCTCATGCGGAGCTCCCCTGCATGCCTGCATGTTTTCCAGACCCATTTGCCAGGAGATGGAAGAGTCCTTGCCATGTATTGGCAGGTGATGGGGTTGGATCCCCATCTGGACTCCCAGGAGATGGTGGAGGATCGCGCTTGATGATGGGGAAGGAGATGTAAGTGTGGCATGCTCCAGGTTCGCTTCCAACTGCTGCATGATTTATTTAGCAGCACCGAGTGCCTCAACGAGCCACATGCAGACAGTGCTGCCCGCTCTCGTTTGGCTGTTGGACTGCAGGTTGCCTTCAGGGTGTTAATGGTCTGACCCATGGAAGCTGAAGCAAGATAATTTCAAGTTGCTTCTGCAATTTTGTGTTAAATCTTTGAGAAACACGCAGCCAACTACGATAGCCTGGGTTGTCACTTCTTTTTTGGTTTCTGATTTAGGAGGGATTTCAGCTTTAAATTTGTTTTTCATTTTGTACCAGGCATTTTTATGGCACTATTCATTTAATTAGAAATATTTTGAGGGAACCTCCTGATAAAATTACCTAAAAGGACCTACCATATGTCTTAAGCAGCCAGAGTCAAGCATAGAAGAGTTTGTAATTGTCTTGAATTGGTTGTATTGATGTTACTGGGCTGGAGACAGGGCTTGGTCTGTTTTGATTTTTGCTTCTCACAGTTCCTAAAACTCCAGCCTGACCTCTGGTATAGCGGAACTTGAGGAAATAGGAGCCCTGGGCTTAGCTGTGGCAAGGCATGGTGAGAGCCACCATCAGCCCTTCAGTAGGTTGGGATGGAATGGGACACAGCTCTTTGCTTCTCCAGCCATGTCTTACAAAAACCCAGTTCATTAGGACCAGATGATAACAGCTTGGTGGTTTGTTTGGAAGAAATCTGGAAAGAGAAGTCATTTTATGGCTGTCACTAATTTTGTGCCTCCCAAACCTAAGATTTGTACATTTTTCCAGTGCATTTTTAATGGGACTGTGGTGGTTGTATAAAAGGCTATGTTGATTTTTACACTTTCCATTCAAAAGACCACGTGAACATGAAGTTTCTAGGAAATACACTCCCAGTAACCTTTGAATGATCATAAATAGACTTGTAAGTTCTGGAGGCTCGTGGCTCTTAATTTAGGAAAAACTTCTGTCATCTGGGAAGCGCAAGGGAAGTTCCTTTATATACCATCCACATTTGACATCAACAAGGGCATATTTTGAACTTTGTCATCAT
>NC_143443.1:34631370-34653870 GCF_987193195.1 Phasianus colchicus
CTGACTCCCACCAGTAGGGAGTTATTCCTGGCCACATGCCTTGGTGTGCCACAGTTTGGCCAGGGCAGGGCTATTCTCCTTTGCTGTGTTTGCTGTGTTCCTTCTCCTCCTATAGGGATGGAGGGTGCTGCCTGACTGCCCAGTGACAAAATCTGCTTAGCACCTTCACACTGGGTGTTCTTCATACCGTGGGGCCACGTTGTGCAGTAATGAGCAGCAGTGCCTGACAGTCCTTAAACGTGGGGATGTTCTCAGCTCGGTGTGCTTGGCGTTGTGATTTCAGTGACTGAAAATGTGAGCTCCCTTCAAAAGGCAATTCAGGTTAAAGTCAGTGAGATTAACATTGGTTGAAGGCAGCAGCAGAGACTCTAAAATTTGAGTTCAGATTTCATAAATCCTGCAAAACCGTCTTTAAAGCTTTTATTATGCTCTTCCTGCCAGAAAAGAAGCGCTTGGCTTCGAAGTTAAGTACAGTATCAGTTTTTAAAATAAAATAACTATCCATTTAGTATTTTATTTTTTTTCACTTTTGTCATATGGTCCTTCTGCTTATGTCAGATTTAAGGGCATTATTTCATGCTGTGAGAACTATTTAACTGCTGTACAAGTCGTGATGAAGGAGGATGTAGGCATATGTTACATGGACTGCTACTCAGGTTAAATTATGATAGCATCTCACATCACATGCCGTATATAGGTAAAGGAGAAAACTACCCTGCTTGATAAGAGAAACTTATATTATTTATATGGAACAGAACAAACCAATTTACAAGAAAGGCACTTAAGTGGGAAGCTTATTTATTAATGAGCTCAGTACACAAGCTAATGGGGTTGTAATGCAGATTCACCTAAAGCTCGGAGGACGGCAGTCTCCAGGCGTCATTCACCACTTCAAAAGGAGAGAAAGTGCACTTCAGAAATATTTCTGCACTATTCAAAACACAGTTATGTAAATTACACTTTTGTCTCACCTAAAACAGAAGGATCTTCTGTGGCCGCCTTTGTCTCTCCTGCCATAGGGCATCAATGCAACCTCACAGTGAGAACCCTCTGGTGCGGCTGTGATGTACGGCTTGCAGGTGGTCCTGGCATTGCTGGCTCTTGCAAACTTTACGTTCAGAAGTTCTGAAAAATGATTGTGAAAATGAAGGAAAATGCTCTTTTAATTTTACTTTATTTTGGTTTTCTTGATGTTGCAGGAAAAGTTTGCTTTCCCTGCAAAAGTTTGGTTGTGATGCAATTTGCAAGAATTGCAAATTAACAGGGAGCAAAGCAGCTTCTTCATTGAGTAATGTTCTGTTAGGAAAGATCCTGCAAGGGAAAGAAAGTCTCAAAGGCCGGGGTAAATGCTTTGCAGAAAGAGAGAGCGTATTTATGAGCCGTGCTTTTTTAATTGACGTGTGTCAGTGATGTTCTCTGGGTGTTCTGTTCTCAGTCGAAGATGACATTGAGCTTGCATGATAAGCACGTGTTGGGAACCCCAGTTTTCATTAAGTGTCCCAGTGGGTTTCAGGGACAGCACTTCCCCTTTTGTGGTGGCATTGTGCTCACTGGGTCCTGGGCTCACCCCATCCAACAGGAGGTGTTCCATGGGTAGGTTGTGACCTTCAATGAGATGGTGGTTGGAAAAATGGCCTTCTCAGTTGAATTCTTAAGAGGTTCCTGATCCATGCTACAAACTGGAACAGGTTGCCCAAGGAGGCTGTGGATGCCCCATCCCTGCAGGCATTCAAGGCCAGGCTGGATGTGGCTCTGGGCAGCCTGGTCTGCTGGTTGGCAACCTGCACACAGCAGGGGGTTGGAACTGGATGAGCATTGTGGTCCTTTGCAACCCAGGCCATCCTATGATTCATCTATATTTTAATTCATTTTAAAAGGATGGTCTACCTGCAGGTGCTATTGATTATCATTCTTGGTGCTCGCTCTCATCTTGAATTCACGCCTTAGCACACATCTGCAGACAGAGTCCAGTTGCATGAATTCAGCCTCAACTTGCCTTCCTTTTGTTTCCCCACATGCACTGCAGGTCCTTCCCAGTGCCCTGCAGCAGCGCGTGCTGGAGTTGCATGGGAGCACGGCAGTGTGCAGTCCCTGCAGCCATGCCCAGCACAGCTAATTGCCTGTGATAAAACCCACCTCGGAAGCCTGAAGGGAGAATTCTTTTATATAAGAAAAAACTGTTTTGTAACAATTTCTTGTAAGCGCTAAAATTAACTGACTTTCTTTTAACCTAATTATAGATAGAACTGATGATATCACCTATGCTTAATGTTGCCTAACATCTCGGGTGAGAGCCTGCTGCCTCTTACAGCTTTGCTGAGTATTTGCTTCTGGCCTCATCGTGTCTCCCATGAAATAGCTGCTGGATTGTTGCTAGGTGAGGGGCTGCCTTTGATTTCCTCCACTCTCAATCCAGAACAGGTTGGTCCTTTCCTGTAAAACAGTACTCAGAGAACTTCTTTCTTTTTTAGACGAATTTTCTAGTTGTTCTGCACCAACCCCAATGATTTGAAACAGAAGGATGAATGAAGAAGCTACTCTGATATTAGGAGTCTTTTTGTTCTGCAGGGATGGCCAAGCTGCTGGGCCATTAGAGGCTGTTCATTTGTTAATAGTTTAGTCCTTTGCTGATGCTCAGTCTCCGGAAAAGAAGAGCAGAGCAGTGTTTTCCCCTGCAGTTGCTGTTTTTCTGGCCACCCTGGGACAGTGCTGAATGTATTATGCCACCAGTTTGACTTACTCTTGTGTTGTTCCCAGAGCTCTGCTTTCCCAGCCATCCATTCTGCATCACATTTGGAAAAAAAACATTCCCTTTGGTGGAAGCAGGACTCTTTGGGGAAAGGAATCTGGTTTGGAGCTGGGCACAAAGCCTCACAGCACTGCTAAGCACCAGAACTTGTTTTCCTGACCTGTCACCAGGACTTCTGCTACTGTGAAATAGAAATATACTGAATGAAATCTGGAGATAACAGGAATTAGTCTGGAAGTTATTTGCCCAGGAGAAAGAAGAAAGCAGTACTTGAGTGGGCAACCCACTGGGTGATGGCCTGCACCATCCTGGTGGATGAAGAACCATAGGATTTTAGTGGTTGTCTTTGCACTTTGCCATTGTTTTAACAGAGATCTTTGTCCGTAATGAGGTATGCTTCTCTGGAAACACGATAAATATGTTCAGGAAAAAATAAGCCAAGACCACACAGTGTTGTCTTCCTTGAACCTGCTCCTTGTGCTCCCAGAGAAGTCTACCTCTCGCTGATTGTTTTGTTTCCTCCACAGTCTTACAGTGCTGTGTCCCAGGGCAAGATCTTGTTTGAAATCTGTGTCTGTCTGTACAGGATTCCAATCAAAACTTTAATGGTACAGGGCAGTGAGTAGCATTTAATGACCTTCAGTGCTATCACTCGAGTCTTTGGGGCATTGACATTGATTTTCCTTATCTTGGCATGTGAAGACAGGAGTCCCACTGCCTTCTTTAAAGTGTTTTCTGGTATGCACTCAGTGCAGAATAAGCAGGCAGGATCTTCCCAAGCATCACGGCTGGCCATAGGCACTGCCTTCATTGGCAACATCCATGTGGTACCTACACGTAGCATCATTAATTGCAGAAGATTGGTCTGTTTGAATGTCCATGTGTTTTACTCAAGAGGTACATCTGTATGTTTGAGATTTGTGCAGGTGCTGCTTCTTTAGGATAAAAGGTATCCATCAGAATTTGGACCCTTAATAATATCTTAAAAAGTGGAATGGAGAAAAGATTGCAAAGGCTGTATGGAAGAGTCTTAATAAGTTTAAAGTTCTTACATTCTTCCATAAATGTTCCAATTTCTTCTCAGTAGGTCTCATAAGGAAGCGTGGTTGGGGCATTTCAGCAAGAACTGCGGTGCATTTTCTGCTCCTTGCAGCTCTCTTCTTTTTTTCTTTTTTTTCTTTTTTTTTTTTTTTCATCTGTGCCTACTGTCATACAGACACTCCAATGATAAGAAGCTAAATTAAACTATGGCAGGATGTGCTTCCCTGTGAATTTCAAGCTTTAAGAGGCTGCTTTGTTCGCTCATTCAGTTGTAGGGAAAAAAATGCAACGCAGACATATGGCTATTTGAACTCTTTATTTGCCACATTTACAATATTAATAACACTGTTTCTAGAAGTTGTCACATCAAGTAAAAGATCTTCATTCCAGGCTGTCTTTTGGGGCCAAATTGAGACTGGATGCATGCATTTAATAAATTGTAGTCTCAAGTAGTCATTTTTGTAAATAATTAGCTTCAGTGAAAGAATAAGTTAGCATATTGTATGCATCTAATGTTGCAAATGTACATACAGCAAACTTTCCTATTAATCAACAGTCAAGCACTGTAAGTTGGGTCTCATACATAATGAATTGTTCTTAAACCTCATGGGTTTCATTGATAGAAAAATAAGAGAAAACACGAGTGTAGTAAGCTTTTGAATAAAATTTAACGAGATTGCTCTGCATCCTGTAATTGTTTTGGAATCATTAGAGACCAGATAATCCATCCACAGTTTTGGGGTGGCTTTAGTCTTCATCTATCAAAGAAAGGCTATTTGAATGACGTTTAGATGTTGATAAAATACATTTTTATTTGTTTCCGCGACGAAGGCTTCATTGAAAATGCCAGATGAATGTATGTATGTTGCATAAAGAACAACACTGCATGACTGAGCCTCTTTTTAATGTATCTGTTCTAATTATTACTGATTCTTGCATTTGGAAAGTAACACATCAGCTATTTCTCTTTGAAAAAAAACATTTGGGAAGACAACTGTCCGAATGCTTCTGCAGAGATCTGTAGGTCTGAGGAGCACAGTGAGACAGCCTTTGCTTTTCAGGCATGGCAATTCTTTGTGCAGGTCTGATTCCTGTTGGCTTCATGTGCACAAGGCCAGCGTGTGGTCGGCTTCAATCATTTGCGAAATAAAGTGAGGAAATGCTATTAAAAAAGCTGTGAAGTACCTAAATTTTTAAATCCTATGTGCCTCTCGTACGTGTTTAGTGACACGAGCTACTGCTCAGATTCTGGGGGTTCTGCAGAGTGACTCAGGACTCTGTCCAGATGAGCTGTGTCCCCAGCTGCAGGGGGTGGCTGTCCCTGACTGCCCCAAATGGTGGAGCTGAGGGCAGAGGTAAACCTGCAGCACGCAGTGCCATGAGCTGGGGGTGGCTCTGGCTGAGGCTGCAGCCTGGCCAAGGGCAGCGTGTCCAAATAAGAAGCACAGGGGAGCAGGGCAGGGGTTCATGGACATGGGCTTGTGCAATTTGGGGGCTGCAGCATGGGAAAAATGCCCTGGGAAGTTCCCCTAATGACCAAAGGAGCCTTTTTTCTCACTGATCTTGAATCCTTTGGAGACTCGCTTGGTCCTGTCGGATGCTCCTCAGGTTGTTTTGTTTCTCTGGTGATCTTACATCTCCACCCAGAGCTCTTCCCTCAGGTGATGATGGGAATCCTGCTGTAATTGGGCAGTATTTCCAAAAATGTTTTCCTCTCCAGCCACGGACAGATTGATGGATTCACGGAATTATAGCAGGGAATTCCTTGTGTGAGGTCAGCTCTACAAGGTGCACGCTCAGGAGGTGCCAGCCTGCTTTGGGCCTTGATGAGTGCTGGGGCAGCAGCTGAGGTCTGGTTCCCCTGGCCTCAAATAAGTTGGTCCAGCAGAACCCAGGGTCTCTCATGGTCTTACTGCTTGGAGAAGGTTTCTGTAATCTCATTTCTTTTGTTGTAATTGTTTTGCAGGAATTTTGAGGAAAGAAAAAAGGATTTGGTGACATTGCCATTCAAGATACAGATGTGGGTTGTTGGGTTTGGTTGGTTTTTGGTTGTGTTTTAGGTTGTGTATATCTAGCAGAGTCTTTTTCATTCTTATTGGGCGTGTTTTGGTAATTTTTGGACCTTTGTAATGCAAAAGCCTCTAAGAAATCCTGTGATGTGCAGTGTGAGAATACACATGTCCCATTGACACTAATCCTTCCTATTTACATCAGCCTGCAGCTCCTCTTCAGACTGGGGATGCTGAGTGTTGTGCTGCCTTATATGTGTGCTCACAGATTTCTAGAGCCAAACTGTCTTAATTAGGACCAATACATTTAGATTTTACTGTACCCCGATTTCTGTTATAAGAGATTGGGTAAAAACCAGGCACTCCCTGCCTTTTTTCCATTTCTTATTTTCTGTTTATTTTAGGTCTTTATCCCTGCTGTTATCTGAGTGGAAGTGTTGTAGTTATAGTAATATAATAATGCAATTACCCGAGTCTGCCCGTCTGTGCCAGTGGCCCTTTGCTGAGTTCAGTCTATCTGCACAGGGAGCTGCAATTTCTGTGTTAGTTGGGGAGCTTTTTTATTTTGTATTTAAAATGAATTGAAATAAAGGGGGATCTTCATTAGCTCAGCATCTGTAGCACTTCATAGACTTCTTAGGCAAACCACTAGAGGGTGAGGTGGGCATCGATGGATAAAGCATTCAGGTGTAGGAGCCTACAGAGCTCACTCGTCTCCTGTGTTCAACCCAGCAATTATATCGGATATGTACATAACTTCTATTTATATAGATACACAAATAAATATATGCATATGTAGCAGGTGCTGATACAACACTGTCATAGCATTTTCCTAGCTTTCCCTTCAGGAAACTGCCAGCAGAGCCGTTATGATATATTCTCTTTATTCTAAATCACACGACTCAAAGTACGTCTTGTAATGTTTCAGTTACGTGTTACTAAGAGCTGACGAAGGCAAAAAGCTGCTCAGAAATAAAAGGAATAATTAGAATCCCAGCAGTGTAGGAGGTGGCTGCCCACTGAGGTTCTTCAGCATGAGATACAGCATTGCTCTGGTTTTCCTGACAGATAAGCTATTGAGAACACTACTGAAGCCAATTTGCCGCTTACATGATCAGTTTGGAAGCACGTTAGGAACTTCCAAGTCTTGGCAAACGGTTTGGAAGGAGTCTGCTAAAGTAAAACAGGTGATATTACTGAGTTTCTCCCCATTTGCTAAAGCTGTGTTTTCCTTTACTTCATCACATGCAAACTCATACACCATGGAAAGGGAATGGCTGGGACAGGAACCTCGCAGGGCAGATCTCATCAGCTGCATGGAAACAGCCAGCTTTAAAAAAGCATTAATTACTTAGTGACCAGGTAAATGCAGGAGAAATGGGGACATTGTGAGACTCCGGGTAGCACCCAGCAGCAGCCAGTAATGATTAATGTGTGGAATGGGGCATTGAGAAGAAAGCTGAATGCTGAACAGAGGGGGAACGGTTTCCTATAACCTAATCTGCTCTCCTTTTCTTCTCATGAATGTTTTGAGAGTGCTTTAGCCTTGCTTTTTGAAATGTACATGTGGTTTAGTCGGACCAAAGTGTGACTTTGAAGCCTCAGAAAAGGCTTTTAGAGGCAGCTGGTGTTTTAAGTTGAATTTTTAATGACGAGGTAGTTTGCAGAAAGAATACTGCCATGCAACTGCAGGAGAAGGATAGGGAGGAGCAGGAGGGGAGGAGGGCCAGTAGGAGATGCCTTTGCATTAGTGATGTTCTGTCTTTTTCTTTGCTAATGTTGTCCAATTCCCAGGAAAGTTTGTTAGCATTTCTAACCAAGCAAAATTAAGATGAAGTTTTGTTATGCTTCTGCAAGTGTGAACCTCTCAGTATGTTGGTGAATTGACTTCGTATCCTACAGGAAAGGTAATTAATGCATTCTTAGAAAGCACCAACTCTTCTTGCAGAGAATCATAGAATGGCCTGGGTTGCAAAGGACCACAGTGCTCATCCAGTTCCAACCTCCAGCTATGTGCAGGTCACCAACCAGCAGCCCAGGCTGCCCAGAGCCACATCCAGCCTGGCCTTGAATGCCTGCAGGGATGGGGCATCCACAGCCTCCTTGGGCAACCTGTTCCAGTGCCTCACCACCCTCTGGCTGAAAAACTTCCTCCTCATATCCAACCTAAACCTCCCTGTCTCGCTTTAAAACCATTCTCCTTTGTCCTATCACTATCCACCCTCATAAGCAGCCGTTCCCCCTCCTGTTTATCAGCTCCCTTCAAGTACTGGAAGGCCACAATGAGGTCTCCCTAGAGCCTTCTCTTCTCCAAGCTAAAGCCCAATTCCGTCAACCTTTCTTCATAGGAGAGGTGCTCCAGCCCTCTGATCATCTCAGTGGCTGTCCTCTGGACCCACTCCAAGAGCTTCACATCCTTCCTGTGCTGGGAGCCCCAGGCCTTGACGCAGTATTCTAGATGGGGTCTGACAAGAGCTTTGGTTTTCATGACTGTGGCAGTAAGCGGAGATCAGAGATGTGGAAATGGCAGAGCGATGGGAGTATGGCCCCAAGGCAATGACCCAGGGGGGTCTGGCAGTGATGGGAGCATCCTGGGGGCTGGTGGCTCCTGCTTGGAGCAGGGGATGGACAGGCCCTGCAGGCTGTAGTGCTGCAGGCACAGCAGGCACGGCTCATGGGCTGCTGATGCAGAGCCATGAGGGGATGTATTCCTTTCATTTTACAGCAGTATTATAGCCCAAATCATTTCCAGGCTCCCGAGTATGTGAAGCAAGATGATGTGAAAACCATAAGGTTACTGTAGTTCTGAGTGCTTTCTATGCTCTTCTGGATAAATGGAGCAGAAAAGTCTTCCAACTTCTCTTGGAGTTTTCAAAGGCATTATTATATTCTGTAGTTATGATATTGTCGTAGCTCTAACAATCCACAGTAAAACTGAGCCCTATTCTGTGGAGCGTTGTGCGTGTGCAGAATCACTGATGATCCTTGGTGCTGGGAGCTTGGCTTGAGGTCTGTGTCATACACAAATTCATCTGGAAGTGTTTATGCACAGATTCTCTAGACTGGATGTGACTGCGCAGCCTGGTCTGCTGATTGGTGACCCTGCACATAGCAGGGGGGTTGAAACTGCTCCTTTTCAACCCAGGCCATTCTGTGATTCTATGATTCTGTGATTCTCAAACCATTTTTTTTTTCTTTTTAATAAAAGGATTATTAAATAGCAAAAAAACCATAAAATAGAGATTGGTTTCATAAAGCAAATTGATAATAGTTTCTCCCTTTCTCCTCTTCCTCCTCCTCCAAAAAAAAACCCACAAGCTCTCAGTAGTTTGGTAACTAAATGGAAAGAGATAGAGGACTGTACCTAATTTCTAGCAAGCTGGATCCAAAGCTGGTTCTTCTTTTCCCTTTTTCTTCCACTCCAAGCCATCAACTCGTCATATTCTTCTGCTGCTGGAGAATTTTAATTGTCCACCTCTCTGTCCCCCTTCTTCTCTGCCACTCTCTAATCAGTAATTATGTGGCCTTCAGTGGTGAACAGTTAATCAGAAAATGAATTGGGGCTGGGGGAAATTGCAGGGCCGTTTGATCACGCACCAGACGAGCGAGAGTTCTGCTTCTGAGAGTAACCCCAGGACAGCTCCTGCCTGCACATCATTTGTCCTATCCGGAGGCAGGGCCTGGTGGCTGCCTGATTACACAGCTGTCCTGGTGTGTTCGGCTCCATCAGCATTTGTGGATCAAGCATTTGAAGGCATTGGGTCTTTTTGTAAAGGTGCCTTGTGGCAAAAGTGGGCCTGGTGTCTTTTATACCATTACTGGTACACGATGCAGTTCATTTGCTCAGGCTTTCTGCTAGGAGGTAACTGACAAAATATTTCCTCTCCATTGCAGCACATCTCAAGCATAGCAATGAACTGATTTTACTTTTTCCCCACAACTCTATGGCAGAATTGCTGTGGTTTTCTTCTGCTGTCCCTCATGTTTTTTTGGTATTTCTACCAAATTTGGTTTTCTCTCCTTTCTACCCCTTTGTGACACATCCAACCTATTGCAGCAGACTGTTCTGTTGAGTTTCACCAGCGCACAGCTGAGAACTTGTTCTAGGCTTGTATTTCCAGATGGGGGAAAAGAAAAGCTGCAGTATCAGGATGCATTGGGATGGTGTAGCTGAGGTTTTTCAGATTCAGGTACGAGGTTGCTGGCAGGGCTTGCTTGTCTGGCAGCTGTTCTTGGTGTTGTCTCCATATTCCTTTCCTGGTGGTTTCATGCTACTGGGCTATTTGGTAACAGATGTGCTGAAAGCAGTCTCTGTGGTTCTGAGTGGTCTCATGGAGCAACAGCAGAGCACTGTGAACTTCTCCCTGCCACTGCTGTGCCTAACCCAGAGCTTACAGCTCAAGGAACAGGGCTGAATATTTGCAGATGTGATGTTCATGTTCTCACTGCTCTCATACGGGCATTGCACTTCTGTAGGAAAAAGAAAAAAGCAGCTAGAGAAAAAGGACATTTTCATTTGCGGGTGCTTTCTGTTCGTTTGCTTTGCTCTTCAGCATCCTGAAAGCATGAGCTGCCATTGAAAATCAAATGAGTTCTCAATTGCTTCCTTCCAATTCAATAAGAGGAGGAAAGCAGAAACCTGCCAACGTCGCTGGAAGGAGTGGCGGAAGAGGAAAGCGCTGGCTCTGCAGAAAGCTGCTTCCTCCTCTTCCTTCCCCGGGAGAGCTCTGGGGGCTGTGCTGTGCCTGTGGGTGCCTAGAGGAGCCTCTCTCCATCCCCACAGAGACCCAGGATGTGTCTTCCATCAGGCCGGGGTGGTTTCCTTCCATTGCTCCCTGAGGTTTCCTATTTAAGAGTGGTCTTCTCACCCATCCTTTATTTTCTTCTGACAGGTCTGAACAACCTCACGTCACCATGGCATATCAAGAGGTGACGTAGATGAAGTTGTGTCACAGCTCTTACGACTCTCCTTGCTTTCATCAGAGGAAAAGAAAGCTTTGGAGTCTGTGGCCTTGGAATTGAATGTTTTTTGAGATCATAAAGAGTATGAATGTTTGCTTTCGTCATTGACAGCCTGACATCTCTGTGCCCACAGGACGGAGGCTCTGATGCGCTGTGAGCTGAGTGGCGGTGTGACCTCCGTGCCGGAGCCACTGCAGCAGTGCGCAGCCTGGCTGAGCGCCTACTTCTGTGAGCCCAGCAGGACACAGCAGCTGCCCCTGCCACCCTTCCACCACCCCATGCTGCAGCGAGGTCGGTGCCCGGTTTGTGGTAGCTGTAGAATCACAGAGGGTTGGACTGGGAGCACACACGCAGCCCACAGCCCCCCGTTGATGCAGGCTGGCTGCCTCCAGCGATGCATCCATGGGCATGGGCACCCACAGCTCTGTGCCACAGCTCTGATACCTGTGTTATCCAATTCTGACGCGCCCAGATGACAAACAAGTGCTGTTACAAAGTAGTTAGGATGCTGTATTTAGAGGGAAACATGACCTGAGAAAAACTCCTCTTTAGCATCTGCCATTCACTGATGTGTTTTCCTGAAAGCCTCATAACAAGTAAATCGCATGAAATGAGATAGGCTACAGGATTAAAAACATCAAAACAAAAGTGGAAAAAAAGCAAAAACGATAAAAACAGAAGTCTGCTTTTTGCAATGGCTGCTTGTTGATCCATGAATGGAATCATTTCCCAGTGATTTCAATGCTCATTTTCTAACATCTCTTCTTTAATTGAACTGATTTTATAATAACACAGCACCAAAGAGGGGCTCATATCTCCTGTGCTACCAAAGGTAAGATAGCTGTTTTACACATGAACCCCAAGTTATAGGTACTCTTCTTTTGTGTGGTTCTGTGTGAAATTGCTTTGTACATATGGGTGCATAGGTTTGTACTTGAAATTGTAGTAGAAATATGTCAGTAAAAGATTGCCAATTTTACGTGTGGAAAGGAGCAGCTGTTCTTACAGGCACAGATTTGCAAAACTCAGCTGTGTCTGCTGCTAATTGCTGGTTTTATTCAAATTCTTATAAATAATAGGTTGCTTCTTGCTGCTGCACTTTCTCATTCTTAAATATCTGATGGCAGCTGCAAGGAGCAGAACAAAACCGAAATGCAGTTGTTCTGTTGTTATGCAGATCATCAGACTTGTTTTCTAAGGGTGCGAGTCATAAATTGTGTGAAATCTGCAGAGTACCTTTATTTTAATGGTGAACTTCTGTACGAATTATTTCACATTAAGAAAATCACTCAATGCAACATCTTTTGGACTTGAATTCACAAGCTATGGGCTGAGTGCCTTTAATGTTTTGAGTATAGCACTGTCTCCTGTGAGTATTTATAATGTTTGGGTGTTCCTTCTTACTTTTTCTTACTTTCATATAATAGATGAAAATGATATAGGAAGGAATATGGCAATACGTGTCAAAAATTGTAGAAGCTGTTTGTAAAGGTAGTTATGAGAAACATGGGGTAAAAGCTGCATCATCACGGTTTAAATTGCACATTTCAATTTGTCTGCAAGTGAGTGTTGCAGTACTGCTAAGTTAAGGATTTGGTATTTATTTACTTTCTCACATTTACATTTGAAAGTGCCTATTCATTTCTCCAGGCACTTAAAAATGCAGAATAAACATAAGCGTGAGCATGAGGACCCGCCACCAGGAAGGCTTCTCTCCTCATGCATCTCTGCCCATCCGCAGCTCTCACACCAGCCATCATAACCTGTGGCTGTGGCCTCCTGCAGTGCAGTGCTGTGACCCTGGGTGACACGAGTTCCATCAGCAGTGCCTTTGTGATCAGGACTGATGCTTGGCTATTTTCTTTCTTAGTCAGTGCTCTAGTCAAACGTTATTGTTTTTTTCTGTGGCAGTGTCATCTGAGGACAGTAGGAGTTTTGCTTTTCTTACAGCTGAGCATGTTTACAAGAGGACTCTCAAAAATATGAAGTGCTTTCAGGATGAAGCACTTTGCAATAAGTGATCGTTTTCCTGCAGTTACTTTTGTGCCGAGTATTAAGGCACGGTTCCTAACGATAAATACGTTAACAATTAACTTTGTGGTAGCAGAAGAGAGATTGGTGAATTCAGAAAGTCCAGGGGCACTCCTGCAGGTGGTTGTTGGCCAAAGCAACAATCCCACAGTGTGTTTTTCTTCCTGTGAGCCCCTTCCCATGGTCATTGTGCTGCAGACATAGAGCAGTGTGGTCACCATGCTGCCATAACTCAGCTATCATGCACATATGCATTACTGCCGCCCCAGCAGCCTGAATTCTGACATGGCTCCAGATGCTCATCTCGTTTCCTCACTTTTCCAAAGCACCTTCAACTCTTTAAAAAGGGGAAAGGTATGTACGAGCACTCCAAACACAGAAGGAAACATTTTTCCTTGTAAGCCATCAGTGCTAAGTTTGACTCTGAAACGCCAGTGCTGCAGCACAGCCTGGCAGCTGAGGGCTGCCTCTTCTACACGTGCAGGAGCTGTTGGTGTACCAGCTGGCTGCTCCCAGCAAATGCAGCTGGTTCTTTTCCCGTTGGCAGTGTGGGTTGTTTTTTTTTTGTTGTCGTTGTTGTTTTTTTATTAAATCTAATTGAAAACTGGAATTTCCAACAGTTGGTCTGGTGCTCAATGTCGAATTTCAGCAACCTAGGAAAAAGGAAGTATTTCCCACTTCTCTGCATAGTGACTTCAAGGTGTTACACCTCGGGCAAATCTCTGCACGTTTATCGTGGAGAGTGATTAATTGTTCTTAATGTACCATGGTCATTAGTCCCCGCTGTGTATGATGAAGAACAATAGACCTTGTTACTGTTTTGAAGCCTACGCATGAGTTGTTTGATTTGTGAGTTCGTGAAATGGTAAAGGAAATGCTAAATTGGCCAATCATGAATTTCCTGGCTTTTCCTTATTTGTGCCTTACAAACCTGCTGCTCAAGACCACGGCGAGCATCGCAGCACTGGGTACTGCAGCAGGGAGCAGCGCTGTGTTTGCAGACCAGATGGCTTATTAGAGCAACAAGAGCAGAGGAAATTGGACACACACAAGAGTTTTCCTTTGCCCTGTGACAAGCAGCAGCCCTGGGGCTCTGCTCTTTGCATGCCACGCCGTGCCCAGCTGCCCTCACTGCTGGACGAGCTCCTTTTGCTTTGCAGAGCTGTGGTTCTGTCCCTGTGTTGCAGGTATGAGGTAGAGGCATTTTCTGGCTGTCCAGCTTGTGCACCTGCTTTCATGTAAGCTGCATGTTTCCATGTCCATGCAAGGGAGGACTTTGGCCCTCTGCCTGCAACCGAGGGCAGAAAAAGCAGTGCAGAAAGCCAGAGCAGGAGCAATTTGAGGATGGAGGCCAGGGAAGTGAGTTTTGCAAGCCAGCTTAGCAGCTGAAATTCCCCGTGTATAATGCATGTTATTCATCCAAGAAGGGATATTGATGAAACACCTCATACATAATGGGAGCAGAGTCTTCAAAGACAGCGGCAGTGCCTCCATTCCCCCTTCAAGATGACTTCGCGCCGTGCCCAGGCCTGTAATCAATAATTACCCTGTGATTTCCTGGGAGCCTCCTCGCTCAGAGAGAAGAACCACAGCACGGCAGACAGCGGGGCTGGCGCAGGCACCACTAAGGGCGGCAAAGCACACTGTGAAATGCTGCTTCCCAGCTGTAGGAACGGAGCGCTATCCGAGCTTTGGGACACCTCTGTGGGATGGGACTTCGTCCTCCAGCCGATAGGAGAGAATCACACTGCCATGTCTTCTGTGCTTGGAGGGGATCTCTCCTTCAGTAAGAACCCAGACAGAAAACCCTCCTATTGACAGCATCTCGCTGCTCCTTCACCTTGCTGCCACTTCTTCGTTTCTCTGCTTTTGCACATCATAAGCTATTAGGGAAAAAAATGCACCAAATTCAGATAAAAAATTAAGATAAAAAAAGCAAATATTCTGCGTTCTGTCCGTGACTTAGCCAAGACCAAAGTGTTTTCTTCCTTTCTGTGGTTGAAAAGCTCAAATGAGAAGCAAGTTTTCTGATGACAGTGGGGCTGTTGCTTCGATTGACTTCTGAGACATCAGATCCAACATGTCCTGAGTGCTTATGTTAAAAAGTATTTTTTAAAAGCTGCATTGCTTACGCTAAATTCTGTGTGCAGTATATCCTATTACTATGTGTAGTGTATCCTAAGAGTAAATTTTTCTCTCTCATGCAATTTAGCCAAGTAGTTTTTCAGTACGTAAAAATTACTAAAATAAGAAAGAATATTTACAGTATTAAGATCAATACAGGTCTCTTTTCCCTTGCTTTATGTTGAAATTAATAAATAATTGTAACAATCATTGACCTCATTGGACTCGATGATCTTTAAGGTCTTTTCCATCCTGAGTGATTCTGTGATTCTAAAAGTTTTCAAACATTGGGTGCCAGTTTATGGATGATGGGGTAGCAGTTCAGCACTCCAATACAACAAGAAAAGAAACGGCTGGTTAAAAAGTACTTCTTTAAGTCATGAGAGTGAGAAAACTCCTTTTTAAGAACCTCAGAAGCAGAGGATTTAGGGCTGAGGCTTCCAAGGCTCAAAGAGGAGAAGCCATGGCAAAAAAAAAAAAAACCTGATGAGGAGAGCAGGAGGAAGATGCTCAGGGATGTCAGACACCGGGGCAGTCTGACAGATATCCTCTGTCCATCCTGAGGTCACTGTGTGGTGGCTGTGAGCATTTTGTGTAATGGAAAAAAATATGTGATGTCATGTTTTGGTGATTTGCAGCCTTGAGGAGAACATGAGACAATGGGAATTAAGGGTGAGAACAGGTGAAAAATGGAAAGGATGCATTTAACCAATGCTGGATTTTATTAAGTTGAAAGCAAATTAGATTCATAGTAGAAGTAAGCATAGGCATTTTAAGTGCACCTTCAACTTCAGAATTTTCTTCTGACTCCTAGAATTACATTTGCCCAGCGTTAGCAATACAGTAAATACTAAAGTGAATGAAATTTTCACAATTTTGCTGTCTTTATTAACTTGTAATTTTTGCAGTGATGGCCTGTGGATATGAGATGCATCTATAGAGACATAAGGCTCTATAGAGCTTTACGTAATTTTAATTTTCCTCAATCCTGTGTATCTCTTGTAACTTCATTTGCCCTTTTAAACTAAATTGCGCTTACTTTTAAATGACTTTTCTGACCTCATCCAATTTACGTAAATCCATGCGCAGTATCTGAAAATGCTCAGGCTGGGCTGGAGCTTGTGGGGCTGATGGGCAGCTGAAGAATATGGGGCAAATAGTTACCTCTGCCTTTCATCAAACAATTGAGTTATCAGATTCACTCTTCTTCCCAGTTACTAGATGTACGTTGATTTGCTGTATGGTCATAGAGAAGAGAGTAGGAGAGACACTGTGTCTTCATGGTGGGTTTTTTCTTTCCACTTTTGTTTTTAATTCCTGGATAAGGTTTTGTAGGAGGGAATTTTATAAGCCATTTTTGCTATGGGCAAGCCAATGTAATGGTATAACTCAGCCAAAATGCTGCTTCTCTTTTAAAACTGGATGGGAGCCTCTTTGCAATCAATACTGCAAACTTATGGCATTTCCCACATGCACAAGACAGAAAAAATTATTCTTAGGATACAGTGCACACAGTTGTGCTGAGACCCATAGGTCTTCCCTGCAGTCTGCCCTTGGTGAAAACCACCTCCATGGGATGCTTCTTTGTAAACTCAGTGTGTTCAACGTCACGTGTTTTCTCCCTCCATCAAATACAAGGTGCACATATTGAAGAATATTTTGACTATACAGATCAACCTTTGCCATGACTGCTTGTATATGAGGTGTAGATAAGAAGGTGGGAGTTGAAGGAGGAGAAAAATAGTAATGTTAGTAATGTGAGAAAGGACTTCCTCTACCTGGAGTCGTGTCATCATCACTTTACCTGCACCTGTAGGCCTCAGCATCCTGCTCACGCTGCAGCCCAACGAAGAGTAAGTTTTGTTTAATTCCTTCTTCCTTGGAGTTGTTTGCATACTTTGATGTACTTGCAGGCCCATGTAACCTTCGTACCCTATTTAATAAAATACATACGCGAGAGAAAAGAAAATAGTTTTGTTAAAATATCCCCCCCTACCTTGCCTGATGAGCTTTCAGCCAAGTTTTACATATCAATGGGAAATAACATCAATATGTGCTCAGCCAGTTTACTGTATCAGTGGTAACGTGTTTAATGTGACAGCTGCTTTCACAATCACCTTGTTTTCTAAAGGCTGTCCTTAACATTTTTTAGAAAGCAAAAAGCATAGTGATGTTTATGGCACCCTCTGTGTTAGAGCACATAGATGGGTTTCTTTGAGAGGAAGCCATTTTCTACTATAGCTATTTCCTGCTTGACCTAAGAGTGCCACTTTCTGACCCAGTTCCATGATCTTTTGCTGTATCTTCTTTTGGAGCTTGTGAGTCTGAGAGCTGACCAGTATATCCTAGGGAAAAAAGACTTGTTCAACTGCAAAAATGCACTTTTCACTAGAAATTTGCATCCCACACTCTTCTCAGAATAAAATATGCAAGAACCAACATAAATGGCATACTCTTTTTTTTTTCTCTTTTTTTTCCCCATGAATTGAGTCTTTGATGTTCGAGAGGAGCCAGTATTAAAGGACATCCCTAGAAGGCTGTAGAAATTGTTCCTATTTATGACAAATGTAAAATAGTACAAATCTAGCTGAATGTGATGGTGTCATTAGTTTGTGAATCGCATCCTTGAAAATAACTGTGGAGGAGCCAAATCGGTTTAAAAGAAGATAACAAAATGGTTTAAGCTACTTAGGTTGAATGCCAATTATATTTTAATATTCAACTGAGCATATTTTACTAAGAAAAAAGGCAGCGTCGACGCATGCATAACTCATTGGCAGCGTCGACCAGCTGTGCCACTCTTCTCTTCGAATCACTTTGTGCATTTTAGTAGCATGGTAATTTAGTAGAGAACTACCTGAGTGATGGCATTTTCAATGAGCAGGTAATCTACAGAGAATTTTTATATGGTTATGAGTTCTGCGCTTCAGCCTGGCAACACAAAAATACATCAAGACCAATTACGGTATCAACTTTCAGCGTGATACCCTTGCCACGCAAGTGCATGTATTTCTGCCCCAGGCATTTCAAATTGCATCTAATTTGAAATCTTTGGGGTTTTAATTAAATTTCAGAATATATGGAATTCTTCATTAGTACCTGCTCTGAATAGCAGATTATACTTCTCTCAGTCTCTCGTTAAAGAAGTAGGCTGTGGTAAATAGCGTGTTCAAGAACTGATCATTTGTGGTGCCTGGATATTGGGAACAGAAATAGTGAAATGCAAAATAATATCAAAAAGATTATTAGTCCAGTGAGGGACTCTTGATTTGTATTTTAATGGAATTTTACATTTCTCTTAATGATTTGCAAATTGTCCTCTGATTATAAGATGCATTAAGCTTTTCATTTTAATGGAGAGACACAGCCATTAGCAGAATTTTTTTTTCTGTCTTCTTTTTAGAGTGCTTCCCTGCAGCAGATAAATATTGAAACCATTAACACCTTTTGATGTACTTTATAGTGCTGCAGCTTGGACCAATACGTGAATGAATGTGGCCTTTTATATTTTAGCACTTTGCTTGGAGCTCATGATTGTCTTTGCGTGGGTGAACAATGACTGAAGCTATACTTTCTGAGGCAAGCAATAAAATAATGTGTATTTCCCTGTAATTAATGTTCCAAATGTTTTGGTGAATATCATTCATTTTTAATGCGGAAGGCAAAAGTAAAGCCAACAAAAGTCGAGATCTGAAATTCAGATTGAGAGTGCTCTGACCTTAACTCTGACCATTCTTTAAAGGAGGAGGATCACAGTGTCTCTCCTAGCAGGATTTCGTATGGATTTACAAACAATTTCTCAACGGTGAAGTAACAAACATATTCTTTGTTGCTGACACAGGAACGTACCCTCTTCATTTGTCAATCTGAAAGTCAAATTTCCTGCTTGCTTTCAGCTGAACATGAGCCCTTAATGTTGTATAAACATTTGTGTCTGTGCTGATTTCATTGGGTTTGTCAGAAAGGCATGGAATTAGGGAAGAGCCTCCTTTGTGGCAGGCTGTGAGACATATGTAGTATTTTTATGATACTGCAGATTTACGTAAAATAATTGCTCTGCTCATCAGGAAAATATGTACTTGTTAAACTTACCGAATTATTAAAATCCCTGCAATATTCATCAGGTACTCCAGAAAAGCAAATCGTTCTTTAAGAGGCAGTGGGCAGCTGCACTCATTTCCCCACCCCGATGCCTCGTGCTCCCCATGTAAGCCAGGAGGTCTCTGAGCCCTGTAGAGGCGTTTCCTTTTGGCCCATTAGCTCTTTCTGCGAGGGCTTCCGCCAAAAAAGGTGGTTACTTTAGGGCTGCTTATTAATTTAGCAGAGTCTAGTCTCTGAAAAACCATCAGGGGTCACTGATAGGACTTCTCCCGTGCTTGCTTCCAGGATGTCTGTTTAAATAATTTGAATCTCGGGAATTCAAATTGCAGTTCATTTAGCAGTGCACTGTGTGCAGTGGCAGTGTTATCAGTCAAGAGGCTAAGTAACTTCATGAAATTGCACTTTATGTCTTCACAGTTGTTTTGCTGACTGCTTAAATGTCTACTCCTTAGCAAAAAAAAAAAAAAAAAAGTGCTGTAACTTCGAGTTTGAAGCCAGAAAATTCTAAGAATTAATTGCTGCTGCTTCCATATGTGCCTTTAAAAGATGCTGCATCATTTGTGAATTAGTGTTTGCAAAGTGCTACGTAAGTGTTTAGCCTCATGCGTTAGATATTTATAATTCAATAATAATTTAATACAAACTGAAAAAGAAAAGCGGTACTTTGATTCTGACTTAATTTGTTTGTAGTAAGCAAATAGTTTCATTTTATTACAGTTAAGCGATTTAATGAATATTATTTTTAACTTGCCCATTTACAAAGAAACTTAAGGAAATCTAAAGAAATTGCTGTTCACAGTTTACACAGACAACTGAAGATCTTATAATTTACTTTGTTCACATAATGGAGCACATTTGCATTACATCTTTCAAAATTAAAATACATTAATTTTCTAGGGCAGGTTATCTTCGGTAACAGGATCTTCACAAAGCAACTGAGGGTGCAGATTTCTTGATCCAGAGTCACGTGGGAGTTGGTATTTAGGGCCACGTTGAAAAACGAAACTGTGAAAACACCTCATCAATGGAATTCTAAGTGAAATTACAGAAAAAAAAAAAAAAAAGCAATTACACTTGGAACAGCAAAAACTGCAGGAGAGATGATGATGCCTCGTGGCCCACCTGCATGGGGCACCCACTGGCCCTTAATCTGACTGAAGGGGACCACCACTGCATGTGGTTTGATGTGTTGGTTGGTGGTTACAAAGAGATTTGTGATGGCTTTCTTCCAAAGTCTCGTGGCCAGGGCTTTTCCTGTTCCTGGTGTGAATGTGGAGCTCTCATGTCCATATGCTTCATGGCATGGCCATGTGAGGCCCTTTGAGGCACTGCAGCAGCACTGAGGGGAAAATGTCACTGTTTTTAAGACAGTGTAACAAATTCCCATTTGTAGAATCAGTTTTGCACCACATTTTATCAACCTTCACTGATTTATTCCCACTTACATCACAGGATCGCGTTGAGGCCCTGAGATGATAAAAAGGAAAACTGCACGGGGCATGAGTTTGAAGCTGAGAGCCCCCAGTTTCACTGCTTTGTGGTGGTCCTGAGCCTCATGTATGTGTGTGTGCAGGGAGGGCTGGCATGGTGGGAGCCCTTGCTGAGGTTTGCCATTCCATGGCCCTGCTTCTTGCTGGGTGCCCTCAGCGCTGCCCTGCTCTACCCCAGCTTCACCACAGCAGCAAATCACTCACAAGCAGGAAAGCCGTGAATTTACATCGCTACAACTTCAAGATTTGCCACTATCCTTTGCTTTTTTTTTTTTTTTTTTTTTTTTTTTGCATTTCAGGACCTTGAACCGAAGTTCAGGTTGACTTGAAATACTGATGTTAGTCAGCTGAATTTATGGCATCAATTGGATGTCATGCTTTATCAACATGTGTGAGTGTGGTTGAATTTGCATTTTATTTTGAGTTTGCTAATATCAAAGTGACAGTTCCAGCATACCGTAAATCTTCAGAAGTTTTTGCAGAACCTCCCTGCCTGTTGGAGTTTAACTGCAACCAGATGGTCCTACCTGCCCTTCCTCAGTCCCTCTGTAATTAGGAAACAGCATCTTCTGTGATTTATTTAGGGGCAGCAGATAGGTTTGTATGTTGTGTTAACAGGACAAGTCAGAAGGGCTGAATCACAGCAGCATGAAACTGCATTTTTGTTGCGTTCCAACAATGCAAATTGAGGTAAATTGAATTTATGATTTTTGCTTGGGAGAAGGAGACAAGCAGCTTTTGCAAGCTGGGCATCAGCCAAGGCACTTGTAATGGGCAATAAAAAGAATGCCAAGAACTGAGGAAAAAAAAAAAAGGTTGAGGTGGGACCAGAAGTTCCACTTCAGTGCTCTGGTAGTAATCTCTCAGTTCTGAGTCAGATTATGGCCAGTTGTGCTCTCTTGTTGTGCATGGACCTTTCCATAGGGATTGTATTGCTGTGCCAGAGCCAAGTTCAGTTCCAAGTGTGAACTGCAAATTGTGGCTGAGGGGGAGAGTTCAGAAGATAACCTGGTAAAGTTCTTGGTGAGCAACTGATCTCTTTGGCAAATGAAACAGAAGTCTCTTATTTACTTCTGTCCTGAATGGAAAACACAGTGACTTAAAAGTTGCAGTAAGGTCGGTGTGTGGAGGGACTATTCTGTGTCCTCTCCAAAATAAGAATGTCCTGTGGCCTTTAATGCTGATGAAATATGGAAAGATAGCCTGAAGGGGATGAGGTGGTGGTCAACGTTTCTGAATTGATCTGATCTGCAGAGCTCTTGTATAAATGCTTATAGTAGTTTCTATGTGCATTACAAACGTTCCATGAAGTCACAGTTACTGCTTTGCACAGTTACTCCCTGCTCCCAAAATTGACATTTTTGAAACAGAACAAAAAAATTTGCTCCTAAAATGAGGCTTTGAATGGCAAATGTGAGCTTGGAGCCAACCTGATCACTGTACCACCAGTAGACTTAGTCTGCTGGTAGAAATGAAAATGCTGTCTTAGTGCAAAAAGGTAGGGATTTATTAAAATGGGGCAGCTGGTCTGCATTACCAGGAGAGACACTTCAAAAAGTGATGCTTGTAGTTACTGCTCACTAATGAGTATTCTTTAAGATTTAACTAAAAATATGTAAAAATGGATTTTTCTTTGAGAACAAAAGTACTAGAAAGTTACTCATTTTCTGTGCACCGTGACATTTTATACTTTACAAAGCAGCGTACTACTACTTAAAATATACCCAGTAGTTGCTTTTAGTAGCCACATATCTGTACTGGCAGGTGGGCATTGATGGCAACCTTAACACTTTAAGCTACAGTTTATCTCATTTATTTTTAATGTACCCTGAAAGGGAATGCTCTGAAAATTTCCTTCAGTGCACAGGTGTGAGAGTTTTGGAGGAACCTGAAAGGATCTCATAGTTGAAAGCAGGGGTGACACCCTTGGTCAGAGAGTTCTGCCTCTCCCAGAGTGCGTGGATGAGCGCTCTGATAACTTGATCCTGTTTGT
>NC_143443.1:34658870-34696370 GCF_987193195.1 Phasianus colchicus
AATGCATTGTGAAAGCACTCTTCTTCCCAGCATTTTGGCACTTCCCATGCTTGCTCAGAAGGCAGAGCACTGCAACCTGTGGGCAGCTGTGGGACAGCACCTACATCGTGTCATCAGGGGCTCTGCTGCATCCCATGCTTTTCGTGTGGGCTGCCTGATGTGTATCAATCAATGATTTAATTCAGCAAATAGGGGCTAGAAAGGCAACCCAAGTAATTATAAGTCCCTGTTGGTGGGTAGAGCCCAGGTGAATATTGCTCACATCTCACCCTTATTTACCTATTCATGTTAAGTAAGTTTTGTTGTTAAAACTTTTCCACTTTTGTAACAATACTTTTAACTGTACACTTCATAGTTGCTTGTTTAATTCAGAAATGTGTACTCTAAAGTAATTTGGTTATCTTTACATCTTCGTTCATAAAAATCAGTCATGGAAAGTGGCCAGGATCTCAGCTTTGTTTCTGCTATTTCAGCAGCCATAGAATTTAACATTCACAGGAGGGTGCATTTTGTCTCTGTAATACATTAATATCACTCATGAAGATGGCAACAGTAGAAGTTCAGAATCTCCTCTTTGCCAAAAAGTTTGCCACAAGTCTGGTCTTAAGCAATCTCATCTATTTTTTTCTGTTGTAATGGTACATATGGACAATTTTTACAGGCTGTCACCACACTGTCTAAACTACACTTCCAGCAGTATTTGAACAGCAACCATGTAGTGATCCTGCAACAGTTTTAACTGTAGTAATTATGGTGAAAGCAGATAAGGATAAAAACAAAAATTATCCAAGGCAGTTGCATTTCCTATCCACAGGAATAGGTGGTGAGAAGGGCTGAGTGCTGTTTGTTTCTTTGCATTTAAAAAAGAAAAAAAAAAAAAAAAAGGAAAAAGAAAAGAAGAAAACGATAAAAGAAAAGCAGTAGCAAAGATTATTGAGAAGGGGGGAAATGACCTTTAGTTGTTAAAATCGAGGTGAAATCAGAAGGTGCATCTTCTGAGCCTTTCTCACCTCCAGGTCTGCAGTAAGAGAGGCAGACCCATGGCCAACCCTTGTCACCATTGGCTCTGTCTCCGCTGCCCACAGCACCCAGCTGTCTGCTCCCATTACCAACCACTGCCTGAGTGCTGCTGTGCCACATTGCTCTGTGCTAATTGCCACCTCCAATTAAGTGGGGAAGAAGTTATGATGCACCAGGGTTAAAGCAAATTTGATTTTCACTCTCTTATCCATGCGGATGGAGTGAGTTTATTAGGGAGAATTAAGGCCTAAGGCTGCCATGAGCAACCAGAAGCAGCTGGGCATTAGCAGCAGATCCAGTGTAAGTCCCTCCTTTCATAGGACCATAGAACCACAGATTGGTTGGATTGGAACTTTTCCAGCTCCTTCCTGCCATAGGCTGAGTGCCCCCACCTGCTGAGGCTCCCAGGGCCCAGCCATGGTCTTGGGCATCTCTTGCAGTGGGCACCCACAGCTTTGGGCAGCAGTGCCAGGGCCACGCTGCCCATGCATGAAGAATTTCCTCATTGCATCTGACCTATATCTCCCCATTTTAGAGACTGATAACTGACCTTTAAGTGCTAATTTCAGGGCAGCTTGGCTTGATGATGCATTATTTTGGTCAACTTACAGTGCACTGACAGAATTGACAAATGTGTCCCCCTGCCTCTTTGGCAGCTCCTGATTCCATGGAAGTTTGGGAGGCGTTCATCCTGATACCGGATCCAACACACTGCTGATACTTCACTGAACAGCAGTGTCCAGCAGTGGTGAGATCTCAGTGTGAAACGTAACTCCTTATGTTGGAGAAGGGCAGTGAAGGGCCTGGGGACATGGAGTGATGGTCCCGTGGATGCAGCTCAGCCTCTGTTCTGCCTACATTGCCTCCCCAGTTAGCAGCCAGATGAAATTCATACTGCACTGAGTGTTTCCATAGAGCAAACATGGGCGTTAATTTTTATGTGCGGATTTTACAGCATTTTATAATGATACTTAGCAGCATAAAATGTTGGCACACGTTGGAAATTGGTGAAAGTTCAGCCATCTAATTTGGGAAGGTTGTGCTTACAGGCACTAACACTTGCAGACAGTTTAATAACAGTATTTGGCAGTGTCTGTTAGAGCCGCTTAAACTAATTAATGCATTTGCTCCCTACAGGATGAAATTGAGTTTTCAGATACGTTTGTAAAATGATGTGCATGATTGCTAAATATTTCATTATTTTGAACTATAACTTCTGGTGTTTTATGTCAGTATGGATAGGGTACGTATTCTCTCATGACAGATGTGCTGCCTCTGGAAGATAATCTGTCCTGCGTGTTGAGGCAGGCTGGTTCCATGATGCCTCATTGTAGTGGGCTGCAGGATGCTTATCAGGTTGGCCATGGCCTGCTGGGATCCAGCTGCCGTGCTCCCAGTTCTGCTTCATCCTGAGGAGGCAACAAAACTGTGGGATCTGGAGCACAGGTCTCATGGGGAGCAGCAGAGGGAGCTGGGGTTGTACAGTCTGGAGAAAAAGGGGCCCTGGGGAGACCTTAAAGCTCTTTACAGTGCCCTGAGTGGAGGGTTGGCCTCTGCTCTCGGGTAACAGCAATAGGATGAGAATGATGGCCTCACATTGCACTGGGGGAGAATCAGGTTGAGTATGAGGAACAACTTGTTCCCCAGAGAGCGGCCAGGCGCTGGCACAGCTGCCCAGGGGTGGGCAGTCCCCATCCATGGAGGTGTCCAGAGCCTCAGGGTTGTGGCACTGAGAGGGTGGGCTGTGGGTCTCAGAGGGCTTTTCCAATCTGAATGATTGTGTGTGATCCTGCCATTGGGTTCATGGCACAAGAGTGGGATGCTGTGGGTGCCTCGCTACCACCAGCTCCACCAGGGGAGCAGGGCACAGCAGCAGTGTGCACTCCCTGCATGTTGTGTGCCTCGGGAAGGGCACCAGGCAGGGATTCCCCGAGCCCCCAAGTGCTCAGGTCAGCACGGATCTCTCTGGCTTGAGGAAAGAGGTAACAAAAGTAAGAAGCTATGACTTGGTCTGAAAGAAACCTATCTGAAGAAGTGACGGTAAACAAAATCTGTTTGCCTAAGGAAACCCTCCTAGCAATCAGCTAGTAACACAACTGCTTGTGCTAATGAACCCAAAGCTGTTAATGTGGTTTCTTCAGTTAAATTGATTCATGAATTTTGAAGAGAACATTATCTAATGAATTTTCTTTGAATAGAAAGCAATTAAAAGGACAAATCAGTCTGATTAACCCCAAAGTCACCCTACTGCCACAAATGGTGTACAGTTTGAAATTATATCATAAAAAACTGGAGCAGATTTGCTATCTCTTTGCCCTCTACTAATCCATGTAAATTAATGAACAACAAAGTTAATTTCTTTGATGACCCTTTTCTCGTATCACCTGGATTATGCTGATGTTTAATTTGCTTAATGTTATAATAAAGACTAAACAGATTTTTTCAATGAAGTGATTATCATTCCGTTGAGTTAAGAAGTGATTTTTATTATTTAACACATCCATAACGGTGTATGGGTTTCCTTTAAGAACAAAATCACATTTCGCTATGTAACGTAATCAGTGTCTTTTCTGACAACTAAAGAAGGGAAATGTTGCAAATCAGTTTGTTTCTCTGCCAAATGAGTGGAGTGAGTCTTACAACAGATCAGAGGGCCTCTTTCTTTTTTTTTTTTTCTTCTTTGCCAGCTCACTCCTCTGAGTTATTCACTAGTTAGATCTGCAGAGTTTCTTTTGATGCCTTGGAAGAGCAATCGGTGTCAAACCTACTAAGAGCAGCTATTGGTTGTCCTTTTGTCAACCAGTCCTGGGCTAGGAAGGTAAAACCCTGAACTGCAGAACGAAGCTCATGCATATGCTTATTCATTATTTCAGCAATTGGAATGCTTAGAAGCAATTTGCTGGTGAATTAAGATTAAAATAATGGAAGATACATTATTTTTTTTTCAGAGCCCCGTGTCATTAAGGATGTGCCATACATTCAAGGTCGCAGCCAGTCCTTACGTTTCATAATGTCTGGAATGCTGAGCAGTAGCTTGGGGGGCTCAGCTATAAAATGCAGTCAGCCAGGATAATATGGGTCCACTGGCTCTAGGGCTTCTGCTGCCATGTGTCCCAGCTGAAGTTGGAAATTAGCTGGAGATGCGAGGGCTTTGTGAAATAGGTAGAGCCGGTTATTTCTTCCCTTTTTAATTTGACTCTATGCTAATTTATGCTCTGCCAATTTAATGGAAAAACCGCATTGTATGTGTTAACAGGATAATTGTACTTGAAGCAAATTAAAAATATAGGAAAATCAAAGCTTTAAATCCTTTTTTATAGTGATCGGTTACTTGAAGCGCTCTTTCTAATAATCATGTATTTAAATATAGTAATATGGGACACAATAACAGGACGGTGTCTCAGGGCTGTTTAAATTTAAATTAGAGAGTTCCCATGGAGGCTGTGCTTCGCACTGGGTGCTTGGAGTATTTCGTCTCCTTGTTTATCCAGCCATGCATACATATCAACAGTCCTCTCTTTATTTGCAGATTCGTTCACCAAAGAGGTGTTGTGGACCCTGCTGAGGGAAGTGAAGTTTGGAGAGGCCATTTCTTACCAGCAATTAGCAGAGCGAGCAGGCAACAGCCGAGCAGCAAGAGCGGTGGGAGGAGCAATGAGGAGCAATCCTGTAAGTTCGTGTCAACTCTCAAATAAAGTTGATGGAAGATGGTGGATTTAGAGAGCTTTCTGGGCTAAATGTCATTAGATTAAATTTATCTGCTATGAAAACTGGTCTACCATGAGTAATAAGGTCAGTAAGTGTTTTTAATCAGCAATAATGCACAACCCAGTTTAATGTGATTTATGCCCTACCATTTATGGTGTTAGGTTTGGAAAAGGAACACTGCACTTCTTACAATTCATCAGCCTATACATATTTTGTTGCTCTCAAACTTTCTTACATATTCGGGGAGGGAAATCTTTTATCACTCAGCACCAACATCCTTTGTCAGGACATGAGGAGCTGTGGAAGCGTTGCTGGCTGGGATGGGTTGCTGTTAGAGATGGACTTCTGAAAGTGTGGAAGAAGAGGGATTTTAGTTCATGTCAATAATACACACTGGATTTTTAACATAGTCTTTTCCTGTGCACTGGAGATAAAATGTAAATGACATTTCTCCATTGGATAGATAAAGGTGGGTCACCTGAACTGAGAGTAACTCTAGGTTAGTCCTGTTAATTTAGGAGAAACCATGTGTTACAGTACTCAGTCTCTTCATCCATTTTCCCAGTAATTATCTTTCCCTTTTGATTGTCAGGGTCTGGATTTTCAGATGTTACTTATGCACCAGAAACACACTGATCACTCTGAATGAAACTGGTGAGAATCACTGCTGCTACGTGTGGGCCCACTGGTTGGGCCGTGTTTGGATCCCCTTGGAGGAAGCTCAGTCCTGAATTAGGGAGTGTCTGGGCTGCAGTGAGAATATCAGTGCACTGCAGGAGGAGGGAACTTAGTTCCTCATCCTGCAGTACTGCTTTGTCACTGTGCAAAGGAGAGGGAGAGTGAGGGAGGAGAGGGCCCTTTGCCTGGCTTCACACATTCCCTCGTTCCTTGCCTTTAAAAAAAGTAGGGAAAAAAAAAAAACAAAAAAACTACTTAAATTTCTGTTAATGGCATTATGGTCTTTTTTGGCCATTCTTCACCGTATTTTCCCTCATTAGCACTTGCCCTTAGCAACATGTATCTTTCCACACCCAAATGCCTCTCTTCTCCAGCATTACACCTGCCATAATCTTTGACCTTCTGTGTTGTTTCTCCATTCAGTTCTCCCAGTTTTTTTCTTTAATGAGATCCATAGAAGGCTGCAACATGTAGTTTCAAAGCAGATTCAGGAACCTGTTTTCAGAAAAAATAATACAGGTGGAGGCTTTTCACGTTGCCTCCACTTACTGTCTTTGTATTTTGTTTCATTCATAAAATCAATCTGCATGTTATGCATAGTCAGGCTGCATGTCATGACTCATAGGTCTGAAGGATCACGTAAGATTTATATGGAAAATACATGGTGAAAAGGGGCTCCCAGTGAAGTACATAGAGAGTGTATTTGTGACCGCACGTGGAACATGCATGAAATTACAGATTAACTACAGGAGATGTCTAGTAATAAAAATGTGTTTTGGAACAGGCAAGGATGTCATTATGGTATCATCAGCTTGCTTTCTATTATGAAATATTGGAGTAGTATTATATTAATAGAGCTCTTTTTTCCCTGAAGCTATACATTAGTATCTATACTACAATTAAAAATGTTCTGGGGACAGAAACCATTCTAGCCATAGTAAGGGATGGGAAATAACAAAAATAAGGTAGGATCCCATTTAAGAACAAATTGCAGGAGCTTTGCTGTCTATTTTCAGAACTATTTTCATCCTTCCTCACGGGGGAAAAAGCAGGGATTTTCACACCACAACCTGCTGTTACCGCTGCTTTGGATGCTACTGCTCCACTGCAGCCTGAGGGCAAAGCAGGGTACATTTCTAGGCAATAGCAATTACGTATCCTTTTGCACAACACTGTATTGTTATTCTTTGAGAACTGTTTCCTGCAGGTTTGCATTGTATTACCTTCTCTTAATGTACAGCAGATTATATTGGAAAGCATTCCATCATATTAAAATAGTTTGTATTGTCAAGTGCAATACCGTGTATTGACGGAACGCATCTTTATGCTGCTCATATGAACTGCTTCGTATGAAAAGCTGATATACACCTAAAATATCACTGTATACTTTTTTATGGAGCTTAGAAGCTTAAATCCATTAGACGTTGTGCTTGTTTATATGGCAGTGTGCTGCATGTATCGAATTTTGGAATACGTGTGAACATTTTCATGTATAAACACACTTGCAGTTTGTTGATCAGATGAGATATTGGGCTTTAAATCTACCTCAACAGATCATTAAACTGAACACGTCATGCGAACCACAGCGTCATTAAAACAGCAGCAAAGAATTCAAAGAACTGTGGTGGTAGCAACTGCTCCACCTGTAACGTGAGCTTCCAGATATAAATTCTGGGTTTGAGTAGCGTTTGCTTCAAACTGTAGCAGAAATGCGATGTTCTGTTATGCAACAGATTAGTGAGTTTTGTTCACAGGAGAGAAACTGAAGCTTTAGTGAATGCTGTTATTAATGATTGCTGTAGAGGCTGTGCAAAATTGAGTTGAGTTGTTTGCACCTTGAGATGCTTCCTTGATTAAAGGACTAAGTTGTAGTTTGGTAACTGTATTATAATCATGATTTAATGAGGACAGCAATATAGGTAAAAACGAGGGCTTGAAATAAAGTGGAGCTGAATGCAGACATTGTGCTGTTAGTGAAATATTGTGATGAAATTGTGTATCTTAGTGTTTTTCCAGGAAGTACCACAACATTTCTCCCTTCTACAAATCATGGGTTGGTGTTTAATTTTGGTAGTGTGCATTCTACAGGTTTTCCTTTGTAGTGGGGTTGCTTCCCATAATTCATACAATGACCTTCAAATTTATGAGAAGGTGGAAGAGGTGCCAGCAGCAGTTGAAAGATGCGACATTCTTGCCTCAATTTATGCCAAGGACATGATGGGGATGGCTCACCTTTTGCAAGAAAAACTTCAAATACTTTACTGCGGTTCAGATTGACTGCAAGGTCTGTGGTCCTCAAAGGGAACCCATAAAGTTCAATTAAAAATCTCATTAGACTAGTATAGGAGGATCAAAAAGAAATCACAGAGACTCATGGGAAATGGCGAATGTTGGGCTGATTAGTCCAAGGCCATCCTAAATGACTGTTCTGTGGCTTAAATAAGACGTCTTCAGCGGTCTGTTAACAGCAGCAATAGCTACATACGTTTTTTATATTCGATCCAGTGGTGTTATTGTTTAGGTTAAAGCCGAGCTAAGCGTCTGCCATGATGCTGAGATCGAGCTGTGGAAAGTCAGGGATATTATTCAGCCAAAATAGTTTAAACGTTTGAGAGTGAAAGGAGTAATTGTGCATTTATGAGAAGACTGTGAAGTATGGATTTGAAATGTTGCGAACACATAAAACCACTTGTGCATTAATTCCTTAGGTGGCTAGCAATAAAGATGGACCCATGCTGGTTCGCATTACGGTATTTGTTTCTGTGAGGGAGTAGGGGGAGCAAAAGCGATAGGACACGAGCAAACTGAAAGATTATTTTTTGCTAAGTGTGATTCTTGTTGTATGTTATAACTTGATATTTCAGCTGTTTCCATTATGGCCCGGCTGATCTATTTTTGACAGTTTGGCAGCTTTCTGCAAGTCTCCAGTCCATCAGGCAGTATAATAGGACGGTCGGTTTTCCATGGCGTCAAATTGAAAACTCCTAACAAGCGGAGCACCGCGGCGGAGCGCTGCGCTGCTTCATCCTCAGATGGAATTTGCTAAATGCAGTTCAAAGGCAATCGATACCTTGTGCAGGGAGTTTTTTTCCCCACCTTTTTCTAAACAAACGCATTATTGAGGAGTTAGTTTATTCACAGATTGCCATGAGCGTTAATGACCACCCGAGTCTTGTTCTGCCAGTCACCCAGATGGCTGTTGATAAAGATTTAGCATCATGTTCTGAGTGTCAGGGCTGTCAGTAGTGCTGAACCATTTGACCAGAAGAAAAAACGCACAGGGAGCTATTGATTACAGCTTCTCAGTGTCACTTGTTCACCAGGATTTAGGTATTGATGAGGCTGCGAGTGAAAACAAGCTCTTTCCCTTGTGGGCCTCTACCCAGAAGAACAAAAGCAAAGTTGGAGAAAATATTCAGCTGGTGCCCGAATCAGAGGGATTCTGCTATTGATTGAAGGGCCCCTTCATGTTATTTTTGTTGGAAACAAATCTGTGGGTTTGGAAGTTTTATAGCGTTTGAGATAGGGTCTGTGTAAGTGATGGATTCGTGTATTAGATGAATTAGATTTCACAGCGTGAAGATTTCAGTGGAGCTATAATATTATGAGCTGCTTGGTTATTGATAAAAATTACATTAAATGTAGCCGAGGCATTAAAGCTCCAGACTAGGGTAGTTCTCCCTCTAAAATGTCCTTAGGGCCCTAATAAATTTTAGCAGGTTTAATTATTTTAGTAGTCTGAAAGTTGTCATCACAATTAAGCCAAACTGAAGCAATGTTCAATATTTTTAAATTACAGAGACCATACGGCCTTTGTAGCACATTTGTGTGTGTGTGTGTCCAGCGCTACGGAGGATGAGGCGTGTGCTTGCATGTGTTAGGACAAACTTGGTATGAAATTCTTTATTTTGAGCATGGAAGATGCTCTGTCTGTTTCATACCCTTCATCCTGGTGGCTGTGTTTTCCATCTACAGCCATTAAAGCGGTGTTTCTACAGCTCTACCAGTTCAACACCTGCTCTAGAAAGGAGGTTCATCAATTCCTCTGCTTATTCTCTCCCATAGCATGGCAAATGGGCTTGTTTAGCTTGGAGAAGAGAAAGCTCCAGGGAGACCTCATTGTGGCCTTTCGATATTTGAAAGGAGTTTATAAACAAGGGAGGTTACACCTGTTTATGAGGGTGGATAGTGATAGGACAAGGGGGAGTGGTTTTAAATTGAGCCAGGGGAGGTTTAGGTTGGATATTAGGAGGAAGTTTTTCTCACAGGGTGGTGAGGCACTGGAACAGGTTGCCCAAGAATCCCTGCAGGCATTCAAGGCCAGGCTGGATGTGGCTCTGGGCAGCCTGGGCTGCTGGTTGGTGACCTGCACACAGCAGGGGGTTGGAATGGATGATCACTGTGGTCCTTTTCAACCCAGGCCATTCTATGGTTCTATGATTCTCTGCAAGAAGAGTTGGTGCTTTCTAAGAATGCATTAATTGCCTTTCCTGTGGGATACAAAGTTGATTCACCAACATACATGCACTCCGCAACAGGAAAGCAACCCAGCAGAAATCTGAGATTCCCCATTTCTTTCCAAACCACCCAAGCCAGATTTCTGTGTTTGATGTGATGCTGAGCAGCTCAGCCACACATCCCTGATTTTGGGACCTGCCCTGCAGCCATCATGGGAAACCTGAGAACCCACAGTGTGCACTGACAACCTGGCTGCAGATGGCATTGCTCCTCTGCACAATACAGTACTTTCTTTTTTTTTTTAACCTTCCGTTCCCTAACACAATTTAACAGCTTCTAGAAATGTGTCGGCTTATTTCTCTGACCAAATTCCCAGCAAACAGACTGCTGGCTTTTTGCTGTCTGAGCAGTCACAGGGAGCAGGCTCAGAAAGAGCTTTTGGCCACTGTCCACACCGAGATTTGTGTCTTTACCATCAAAACACCCTGATACATTCTTTATGTTTTTAAATAATTGCAATCTAACCTTGGAGAGTTCTTACAGTTTATTTTTATGGCTCAGGATTGTTTTGTCATGCAAGAAAATCTGCCTGTGCTAACTGCTGCAAGTGGCTTGTAACACCTGAGGAAACTCCAAACAGAAAGAATTAGAAAACACTTGCAAAAACAGCACGTTTAAAGAAGTCGTAAACCATGAGTGTGGTGGTGGGGTCTAGAGGAGAGGTTTTACTGGGACTCGCTGGAGTTGTCATGGATGCCTGACTCACTCGTGGCACCACGAACTCCAAATAAAGCAGCTATTAGAAGCATTTGTTATTAAACCTGGATTAACAATGAGCACCTATGTGTATTTCATTTTAATGCAATGGCTTTTGGGCTCAGATTGAGATTTAAAACTTCAGCCGTCTAAATTACTAATCTCTAACAAAAGAACTGCCCTAAAATAGTTGCTCAAGGTCTGGCCTGTAGCTGTCCAGGGGTCTGAGTCTTTAGCTCCAATGCAGGCACAGCTGGAGCTTTACTGAAATAAATACGAGATGGGAGAAAGACAAGTGTGTCTAGAGTTTGTGCATATGTATGTATGGATAAATGGATGTATTTTCACTTAAAATATCCACACTTTTAGTAAGTTATCCTTCTCACAGTTCTGTCATTGCAATTGAATTACTCTGTAGTTACCAGAACACACACTGCGTGATTAAAGATGATGTATTGCATTTTTTATGATGTGTATTTCAACTATGATAATCACCTGCGATTAAAAAAAAAAAAAAAGGTGTGTTTATGTACTTCTCTGTATTAGCAGTCCATTATGTAACTTCTTGCATTGATTTTTCAGAATCCCTGGCATTTGGCTATAAATGATACAAAGGAGGAAGCATGAGACGAAGTTCTTAAATTGGCTAGGTGTGAATTAAATCTCTCCTGTTGTAGGTTTTAAAAATTCAAAACCCATTTTGGATTGACTTGCTGTTAAATAATAAATAATGCCTTGTTCTTATATGGAATTTTTCAGCAGAGCACGTTGAGGTGCTTTAGAGGGAAGAGGAATTGGCTGCAGGAGCTGAGACTCGTGGAGCTCATTCATGGAAGTGCTGCTCTCGTGTTTTCAGTGGCTTCTTTTGCAGGAAAGCAGCTTCTTGTAACCCTGACGTGATTATTAATAATTGCCCTGTACCTCCATGTGTATGTTTTGAGGTGGCACTGGCTGTAGATGTCTCGTTCTGTGAAAATGAGCTCGCTGCAAATGCACAGATGCCCACATGTGCTGCATGGTCTTAAATGATGCTCTTTCCTTTTATCCCTTGAAACATCCCATCCAACCTAAATGCTGCCTGTGCAGAGGCATCGCCTGGCAGGAGCAGAGCTCCAAGGGGAAGGGCATTGCACATCAGCATGCTCAGCACTGCCCTCCCCAGGGAGTATGGCTCCATGCCTTGGCTGCTCAGTGTCCCCAGAGCTGGGAGCTGGGGATGGTTCTGCTCTCAGTGTGTGTAGTGTCACGCAGTGTCCCTGCTGGGTGGGAAGTGACTGCCTGTGCACTTGAGAGCATGGGCAACACAACCATAATTCATCCCATTAACTTCATATCATTAGTTGCAGGCCAATGCAGTGCAGTTCTGGGGCCTGAGCATGCACTTCTACCATAGAAGATTTTACACAGGGAGTTTTATGCATGGGTTTTACCTATTTTAAGACATTGCATCATTTTTATGTAATAGCATTTCTCTGAATGCTTTCTCCTAACAGCTGGGTGGTTATCAGAGCCCATCGGCATTGCAGGATAGTCTATATCCTGAAGGGGTACAGGCTCAGAAAGAAAAGAGCTCTTGGTGCAACACTCCTGCATCCTCCTTACAGGTGGACAGGAGTCTCCAGCACAGTTTTTAACCTGGATTTAAATCCATGCCACTACTAGCACAGTGGAAGTTAAATTCTGCTTTAGTAGTTGATTTATTGCTTGTAGCCCTTCTTCACACCGGTCTTCTGCTTCCACTCCCCTCTGCTTCACCCTTTGCTTCCTTTCTTGTTTCTGTGTGTTTTGCAGATCCCGATTATCATACCGTGCCACAGGGTGATTTGCAGCAGCGGGCAGATTGGCAACTACGGAGGAGGAAACCTTATGAAAGAGTGGCTTTTGTCACACGAGAAGCTCCAGAAAGAGAAGTTAGCAGATTGATGTGGCTCAGCCACAGCTGCTCGACAGCCAAGGCACACAACTGCAGCAACTTGGCTTATAACGAGCTCTCAGAGCACCCAGCAGAATTCAGAAAAATGGTAAATATTTGAGTGACATATAAATATAATGCAACATCCGAAGTGGAATGTGTGGTGGCACCACTATATTAAAAAAGCGGGATGCGTCCTGAGGGATGCAGCTCGTATGCCCTTTCTTGTTTTTACATTTTACAGCAGAATGACTGCAGCAGTCCAGGCCTGTTGTGCATGTATTTTGTTCTCATCCCTGGTTCTGTTCTGTTCTATATTTAATGTCCATTAAAGCAAGGATAAGAGAATGAGAGGGGCGTGACAAACGCAAGGCACAGGCATCCCCCTGAGGATGCTTCTGGGTGGCCAATGGGCCCTGCGGCCAGCGTGTCCCCGGGCAGCCCCATGCCAGGGTTCCCACTCACTGCTGTCTGACTGCTGAAATGGTTTTTGAGTAAAGCCCACGTCGCAGTGTGTGGCGAGGGGCAGCCAGGGGGAGGTGGCTGTTGAGCTGCTTGTTCACAGATTTGCTTTCTGGATTGTGAGAAGTCCTCAAGGCAGGAGTACAAATGTTTCTTTTGTGATATATGCAAAAAGCAGGTGGAGCTGTAGAGGCCGGCAAGTTGCTTGAGATGTTTAAAATAAGCAGTTAGGTGAGCGCAGCTTGGGCACAGTATTGGATGGGGCTCATCTTAGTTGCATCGTTAGCAGCAGTAGCCTTCCTTTAGCGTTGCCGTTTCTCTGTTGTGTGAAGCTTTGTTTCCTGTAGCCTCTCTGCAGAAAGGATTGGAGAGATGTTAGCATTGAATTCTGAGGTGGTATAGAAAGGGTTCTCTGAAATTGCAAGCCACCAGAAACTGGAATTTTCAGTATGGGAATCTTAAATTCCAAGTTAATACTGATGCTGGAAATACTGATTTTTTTTAATGCGTTTATCATATTTTCAGAGACGCCTCTTTAGAAGGGTCTTTGCTGACCAAGAAATTACGGTATTACAGTGCTTTAGTTAATGTAGTATTATTGATACCTCAGAATTACTTCAATAAAAAAACTGCTTTGCATGTACAAGTGTCTTTGTGTATGTTTATAAATAAAACACGGTTTGTGATATATGGAGAAAATAAACTATACCCAACTGTACAATATAAAGCTGTATTTTTATCAAGGGTTTCTGGTGGCAATATAAACCACGAAAGCAAAGCTCAAGTGGTTTGCACGTGTCACCAGAACCCCAGGATAAAAATATAGCCTTATAATATGTACAGTTTGGGGGTATTTTATTTTTTTTTATAACGGGATACCAACAGAAGGATGCGATACCAAATGTAAACTTTCACCTCTCCACATTTACACCCACAGCGATGTTTTGTGCCACGTTCGCTCTTTCAGGTGTCTGTGTTTTCAGCTTCCAGCAGGTGCCACCTTGGCACGGCAGGCACAGCCATGTGCATAGCTGGGCTGTGAGGCTGCCAACCCCCGCTCTGTGGCAATAATCTGAGCGCTGGCATCAGTTATTAAAATTCATCCTTCCCTACTGTAAATCCCTGAGAGCAACCTCTAGGCCCGCGGTTTGTTTGCAGATGAGAGTGTGGCTGTAAATTAGGCGTGCAGCTGCCCGTGACTGATGGGCACTGCTGGGCCCTTCTTGGCGTGGCATGGTGTGGCAGGGGCCTGGCCCTGACCGTGTTGCCTTTGTTGGCCCACATCACCCCAGGGCCGGTTCTGGTCCGGGGCCTCCTCACCCCGCCATGCAGGGCCTGCTGGCGGCATGGAGCTGAGGTCACTGCTGAGTTTATGAAAACACCAGAGTGGGGAAAAGATATTAAAACACTGGCATCCCAATACGTATCTCTGTATGTATGCACATGCAGTGGGGAGAAAAAAAAAAAATACAGTGCTCGGAACAAGACAGCTATGTTCTTTTTGCCTGGAATTGGGTTCCTCTGACCTATCAAGTTTCCTCCCATTCAGCCTCGCAGTGCTTTGAACTGCTGACATTGAGACACTGTGCAGCCAGGCACGACAGCTGGCTCTGCAGCATCTAATACCAACACATGCTGTTTTAGCCCATTTCCAGAGACTAAGATAATGAAAGATTCAAAAATAATATTTGTTTTGGCGGAACTACATTTATAATGAAATAGATGCCCTTGACCATGGAAGAAACTGAATTTTGCGGTGGGTCATTCTCCCCCCTCCTTCTTTTTTTCCATACAAAACACTCTCTACAGCCAGTCTAA
This sequence comes from Phasianus colchicus, assembly GCF_987193195.1. Classification (NCBI taxonomy): domain Eukaryota; kingdom Metazoa; phylum Chordata; class Aves; order Galliformes; family Phasianidae; genus Phasianus; species Phasianus colchicus. The sequence goes on from NC_143443.1 coordinate 34,673,683, forward strand.
GGCCAATGGAAATATTTAAAAGGAACACGTTGTATTTCCTGGGTCAGATTTACAGCAGCATTGTGGTGACACTGGTTGTACTGTCTTATGCCGGAATGAAAAATGCAGATTGCATCCTATGTATCAGTACCAAATGGGGAAGGGCCCCAGGCTCAGGGATTGTTACAGATCACTTCCTTGGAGGCAGAGTTTACCGCGTTATGAGCTCATACTGTAAGCATCTTAAACAGGAGAGCAATTCATAGCAGATACAAGGCAGTTTTTAGATATATCCCCAAATCTTCTTGTCCCACTATTCTTCCAACCAACTCATTTGGAGGAATTAGACATCTGATGAGGGCCAGAATGATTTGCCCCATAAAGTTGCTGTTCAGTGTTACTAAACAGTTCTTGAGCACCAGGCACTTTGTACATAATATTTGATGCTTGCTGTATGGCCTGTTGGTTGAATGATGAGCAGTGATGTAGTTGGTAGGACAGTGTTACCTTTTTCCAAATATATTAAATTATAGACAAGGGGCAGTAATTTTAACCCGTGTTTTCTATAGCATCACAGATCGTTATTTCTTCCAGAAATCTCTCAGATTATTGCGTTTAATCATTTTGTCCAATGTTTTACAATATGTAAAAGTCATAATGTTTGTAATATGTATTGCTCCCAAGTCAAGGAGATACACGTTGCCTTAAAATGTTGATTTGCTTTGAGAGGTGGTGCTGAAGACCTGCTTTCTTTTAAAAAAAAAAAATGCAATAAAAAAATAAAGCCACAGAAAGATTGCTTAAAAACTTAAAGCACAGTAATCCAATGGGAGCCCTGTAAGATTTATGTACTATTTCAAGAGTAATTGCTTAGTAAGAATCTTACAGGAATGTAAAAATCCTCAAAGAATTGCATTTACAGATTTAATTGTAATTCCTTTTATAATTCCTGCAGAAATTGAACAGAAATAGCAGTCGAAGGCTTCCCTTTAAAACTCCCTGCCCTCGTTGGGTTACTGTATGCCTCCAGTCTGAGCTGCTGTGGCTGGCTTTAAAAACAATGGAAAATATTACTGACAGCGTGCTCACTTGCCATTACAGCACACAGGATATTTCAGTTACATTGATGTGCAAATACAGCTCGTCAAAGGCCTATGTGCTATTTTTATTTCAAATAACACGCGCAGGGTATGAGTAACAAATAAATACGATTAATGTGTGGCTTGAAAAGATAGCGTTTTTCCCAGCTTTCTCTCTATTTCTTTTCCAGAGATACACCTTAGCAAAACCCGAAATCTTTCCCTCTTTTACAGGCTGGGATTTCCATGTTATTTATGTTTAATTTTGCTATTTTTGTGGTGCCCTCTTCTTGGCAAAAAAAGAAATCTGATCTTTCTCAAGCATTCATTTTTCCCCCCACATTGCTATTGCCGGAGGGGCAAGAAGGGCCATCCTTGGCTCAGGCACCACAGCTTCACTGTCCGGGCTGCATCCCCTTCACCCCTTATCGGCCCTCCCCGGGCTGATCCAGACCAGCCCCTGGTCCGTGTGAAGTAACAGGCTGCTGGCAGCGTGGTGGGGCCGGGGCTGGACCCAGCGGCACCGGCGGGCGACGGCGGGGCGGTCTGGGCTCCATCAGCCTCACGCTGTGGCCAGCTCATCCATGTGGGGCTGGCCAGGAGCCTGGGCCTGGTAGCGGGGCCACGAGGTGAAAATTGACATGAGTGCGGTGTGCTGGCAGCCCTTGTGATTGATGAAAGGATATTGTTAACGAGCCTTTAAAGTTTCTCGTTAATGGTTGCTCTTTTATTTTTTCCCCCATTGAAAAAAGCCAGAAGAAAAAAAAAAATTCCACTTGAGCAGTAATTAGGATCGATCGCATACAGTACGTTGAGTTATCAATTTTTAAAACCTCTTCGAGTGCCTTATTTAGTTATTTTAAACAGTGCTTTTCATTTGTTACAGCGAGTGGACCTGGAACATGGCAGCGAGGGCTGCGAGCACATGGGGCAGAACAGCACCTGGTGTCCCTCCTCCTCTGCTAATTAGCTCTAGGACTCAGGTTAGACATGGCAAATCTACCACTAGGGCTGGGGGCTGCAGGATTGAGAACAATTCCTTGTAGAAATCTTGTGTCTTTGTTGAACATTGGCCGTGTTTGTCATTCGTTATGGGGCTGTGCTTGTTGTGCAGCATGGCACAGCTAACGGCTGGCCCTGGTTGGTTGGAGGTCAGAACACAGGCAGTGGGATCTGTGAGGTTTTCTCACACAGATCTGAGGTTGGTAGTGAAAAACCACGGTGTTTCCATTCATCCACAATGTGATCGTTTGAAAAATTACTGCTTTTATTTATTGAATTTGCTATCACGGCTCAGCTTTCCTCAGAAGTTTGACATAGATTATGGCCCACGGTTTTTACAATGTACGACTCAAATGTGATCCTTATTTCTGCTCTTCTTCTAAGCACGTTCCATATCTTTTAGAAAGTAGCATCACCGTGATACCTGAATGCAGATTTAATTTTAGGGAGTGACGGTCAAGCAGCACTCCCCCAGTGTTTAACCACAACACATCTGTGGTGTATGAAATGCTTTCTTTGTAATGCCCAACAAAAATGTTGCTTTCTCCAAGCAACATTTAATCCCAACACCACTTTTTAGTTACAGATAATCTTCTAAGGGGCTCGGGGTAGCACTTCACCCATATGCAGGCCTGCAGTTTCTGTCAGGAGAGCTGCTGAGAGAGATTTAGGAATGCACAGGCTATCTAGTGTGGCCTGTGGTCCTGAGCCATCACTGGTGCATGGAGTTGGAGTGATGTGGGGATGACCATTGGAGTTCTGCTGCCAGAATGCCACATCAGCAGGCCTGGCCAAGCAGCTCTTTGCCCTCTTGCTGTTCCCTGGCACCGAGCCCTGGCTGCATTTCTCCTCTTCTTCATGGCCAACGAGCCCAGGGCCTCGCCAGCCACTCTGGATGGGTTTTGTTTTTTTAGCTGTATGCAAACATCATCCTTCCCAGTGTCCCAGTACACTTGTCATACAGTTAGCCACCATTCACAAGGTGAAGGTGCAAGCGCTTCAAAAGAAAGCTGTGCACAAAAGCACAGCTTGTCCTTGCAGTGCATGTCAGACACCAAAAATATCTGATGGAAAGAGAATGAGAGCAGCTGAAGGCAAACGGATCGGTGTCTGTTCATGCAGCAGCAGCATCCGGGTAGCAGCAGGAGGGTACAAAGCTGGCACTGAAGGCACAGGGCACGTAACGAAAGGTGAACAGGGAAATCTGCATACAGAGAATGAGCTCGGGTGAGTTACATTCAACATAGCCACCAACAAACTGGAAAGTAGCAGCAAAAATTGAAACAAAGACGACGTGTTGTTCGTGAACATTGCTTCAATTGTAATGTATTTTGCAGCAGAAATTGTTCTGCAAATGCAGTGAAGTGCAAAAAGAAAGGCACTGAAGTTTGGACCTCTGGATATTGCTTGGGTTGAAGATCACCTCTGTAGCTGCAGGAGCATCACTGCAAGATGAAGAAATGTTCATACGCTCCAACAACTCCATCACATTTGTCCTCTGAAATGAGCAGGCTAAAAACACCCCGAGTTCTTGTGGAAGGCACCATTTTGAGGAGCAGGACGTTGATTGAACGGCTGCTTGTCCCCAGCTCAGTCATCAGTCATCCCACACCGCCGTTCCCGATGACCAGCAAACTGTCTGCAACCTTCTGGTTGTCAAGAAAATTGTGACAAGGCAAATGTCGGATCATGTGGAGCCTTCTGAATTTTTTGACCCCTTCAATCTGTTTTCCAGCCTGCGTATGGCAAAGAAGCTGTGACAGACTAATTGCTTGTCTCTTTTCTCCAGACTGAGGATAAAGACCAGGTACATCATCTGATTCTTTCATATCAGCAGCATCCTCTATTTCAGTCTTACGTCCTTATGTCAACCACTGCAGGATAGCTCTGGATAAGCTGCCTTTCTGCCAGAGTTGGAGCAGAAGATGTTGAGGTCCAACACTGTTTTGTCCAGTGCAGTTCCCATGGATCTGGTTTGGGCAATGTGCAGTGCAGGCTGTAGCATATGTGTGACTTGCAAAAAAAAAAAAAAAAAAAAAAGGTCTGTTTTCACCTTCAACCAAACACAAAATATTGCAGCATCTGGAAGGAAAAAAATAGCTTAAAAATAATGCACTTCTATTTGCCTACGTGCAACACTTTTAGGTAGAATACCCTGTGTTTGAAACAAACTACATAACCATTGATCTTGATTTTACTAAATTGCCCTGCTCTGTGCTCTGTGACTGTTATCCTGGACAGCTGTTTTCCTGGGCATTCTTTTAAATTGTTTCTTGCCATTGGCAGTAAAATGATATGAGAATTGTGGAGTTAGATGGACTGTGTAAACTGCAGAGATGGATTTTTCAGTTTGGGTACTGTAGTGAAAAACTCTATGCAAATTCAGATTCCAGTCCTCTTTCCAGTACTTTGTAGCTTATTGCATTTATTTTGAAGCATTGAAGAAGTTAATAGTGTTTGGTTCAAATGGAAATTGGATTATTTTTGGTTATTTGGAATTTGTTTATAAATGGCTCTTGTGATTTCCTTGAGATTTGGGAACACCCTGGGGAAGAACCTGCAAAACTTTTCCAAATAATTACTGGAGTTCAGTAAGTAGCCTGTTAAGCACTCCAGTTGAAGTGCATTACAACTCCAAAATGCTTGTGAAAATTGCAGTATGTGATTGTTGCCAGTCAGGCTTAACTAGAGAGAAACTGAAATGTAGAGCCTTACATGCTGCTGGAGTGGTAGTAGTGATGGGTATAGCTGGTTGGAAAGCTCAAATCCAGATTGTCCCTGGAAATCAAGTGAGACTTTGTTCTGGGGATGTGTAATATCTGAGACTTGCTGTTTGCACACTCCCCAATAGGCACTGCCCAAGTGGGGAACACCTTTCAATATTTGAAGGGAGGGGATAAACAGGAGGGTATATGACTGTTTATGAGATAGGATGACTGCTTATAAAATATGAATAGTGATAAGACAAGGGGGAATGGTTTTGAACTGAGACAGGGGAGGTTTAGGTTGGATATGAGGAGGAAGTTTTTCAGCCAGAGGGTGGTGAGGCACTGGAACAGGTTGCCCAAGGAGGCTGTGGATGCCCCATCCCTGCAGGCATTCAAGGCCAGGCTGGATGTGGCTCTGGGCAGCCTGGGCTGCTGGTTGGCGACCTGCACACAGCAGGGGGTTGGAACTGGATGAGCATCGTGCTCCTTTGCAACCCAGGCTATTCTATGACTCTGTGATTCATGGGCAAGTCCCTTGTTGAAGTCCCACTAAAGGTCCCAAGGCACCAGCAGCACAGCCAGACACTGCTGGAAATTGAGGCTTACGTCCTGATGTTCTGGTGAGCAAAGCATTGCAGAAACCTCCTGGATCACCAGGTGATGGTGGTGGCCATCCTGGAATGCACCATGCAGCTCTGAACCCCAAGCATGGTTGGAGGGCTTGGTGACACCAGGTGATGAGGTGGAAGTTGCCTTCACCTCCTGCCAAGAGGTTGCAGAGCGCTGGGTTCAAACAAAGCAGAACTTTTCTGTGCCATAGTCCAAATCATCCCTACTCTGCATTATAGTTTAAGCATTAAAATTCAAGGTCTAAATACATAGTTTTAAATTGGAGATGAGTTTATGCACGATACAAATGCAGATGTATCTTGCTGAGTACACAGCCCATAAAATATGTAGTGTAAGATCACTCATTTATTTAAAGACGCTTTTTACTTCAGATAGAAAATGACAGAAATCTAAATATTACAATGCAAAGTAATGTGTAACTGTCTGTATGTTATAGCCTTAACACTATACTTCTGATGCAGAAGAGATATAAAAGCTGCACTTTAATTTCAAGCAAATTGATCCCAGATGTAAATGTTGTTTTGTTCCATGGAAGATAGTGCACAGGTAAAGCAAATATCATTGGTTTATAGTCCAACAGAGTGTTGCAACAGGATCCAGCTTCTTCTGCCTGGGCACTCATAAAAGCCTGGTGGCTGTGACAGAGGAGAATGCCTGAAAAGGATACCATAAAAAGAGATAGCTTTGCTTTTTATCCGTTAAGAATACAGCCACCTGTGATCTAAGTAGCTGTTTTGAAGTCAGGAAAGCTTCTTGATTTGTCAATTATCCTGCAGGCAAAATCTAAATTTGGCTTGTTTTCCATTTCTTTCCTTTCACATTTTTGTAGAAGTATTTTTCTTCCACTGTATTTATGTTTGATGTAAAAATAAGAAAATAATAATATCAATAGATATATATTTACTGACTCAGTAAGCCACTTCTTTCAAACTAAAAATAACAAAGGTAATTCTGCTTCACTTTGCTGGTAGGTACTCCAAAGTCAGTGGCACTTTGGGCAACATATAAACAGCATCTTGGCTTATTTGCCATTCCCGGCGAAGAGAACAGTGAGGAAGGCCAAACATCCTGCTGTCACATCTCTTGTTCTGAACAAGAAGATTTTGAGTAAATAAACAGGACAACCTATGTGCTGGAGCAGGAGACACTCACCCCAGCACCAGTGCCCCACCAAGCACAGCGCCTACCATTCTCCCAAAGCAAAAGAGGCTCTCTTTATCCCATTGTCTCTCCTTGTTCCAAAACAAATTCCCACTCTCCCTTTCCTTCTGTCCCTCTGGAAGCCGGGGGACTCACAGCTGGGCTTTCTTGCTTTTATTTGCTATTGCTTTTAGGTGAGATCTGAGCGTGCAGTTAGACTACGTTCACAACAGGTGTGATTTAGTTAAATTGGGGGAATATTGTGTTTGGATGCTTCTGAGTCAGCATGGTGTGAATTGGTGTTTAACAGATTGAAGTCAGGCATTTGAGAGCTCCCCATCTTGATAGCTACATGGATTTAAAGCTGCTCCTTCTGTATCGCTCTGGGTAAGTCAGTGTGTGAGTTGTGCTCTGGATGCTGAGTCGGTCTCTCAAATGCAAAGAAAAAGCACTGTGGAGGTGTTACTGAGCGACAGGTACTAGGCAAAACTCTTGCACATTTGCACAGCCAGTTTTCGTTTCTGTACACCATTTAGATTGACTGAATCTAGCACAGGTGTGATACAAGGCATGCACAAGCTTACGTAGCAACTTCTGCAGGTTTTCCAGAGTAAGATGTGCTGACCAGACCTGAATTCCTCACTCAGCCGATACCTGTCAGGAGCTCAACGTCAAATTATTCCAGCTTTAGATCCCTGTTTCTCGTTTTGGTTTTGAAGGAGTGGGATGGGGCCAGGAGCAGGGCTGAGCAGTGTGACAGAGCTGCTGGATGATAGCAGGGCACTTCCCTCAAACCTCAGGTTGCGAGAACTGACATTGCCATTCAAATTACTCCCATCGTTGACCATTCCCTGGTGCAACTTCTGTAAGTGTGACACAGTGACAGGGATCCAGAAATTTCACTTGCTGTTGTCTCGCTCCAAGTGGAATTATGAAGTTTGTGACACGCAGGATGGCTGCTGGGCGCAGCCGGGGCTTTGTGTGCGTGTGATTAATCGCAGGTTGAGCACAGGTCTTGGGGAGCTCTGTCAGCTCAGAGTGGCTGTGCCTGCCACCCACCAGCTCCTTCTGACTCCTCATCTCCCACTGTCTGAGCAAGGAGCGATCCACTCCATTGAAGCCTCCTGGCATCTCCTCACTGCCTGAGATTTCTGTACGTCTCTCTCCCTTTAATTACAATGGGCAGATCATCTGTTCTTGACATACGAGTACCTGCTGGTCACATTTTTCTGCTCCCTCCACTCCCCAGGGATGCCTCGTGGATTCGCTTTTCTCACAACTTGACTTTCATTGCAAGTTTCCTTTTTCTGTCCAATCTTTAAAGCAGGAGGGCTTTTCTGTTCAGAAAATAGGCCAGCGGATTTTGTGATTCAAGTGTTGGCCGTACGCAGACTGAAACTGGATATAATTTTTGCCCAATTTTACTTCTGTATTACTTGGTAATTCTTGGCGGTTAATTCTGGTCCGTGTCAAATCTCCGAGTTTGGATGAAGTTTTTGTGAGATATTCTTCACAAGGAGTTTTTTGGGAAGTTATTTTCACAACTTCTTACACCTTCATGCCAGCATCTGTGTTATTTAAGTTGCCTTCTGCACATGGTTGCTGTTTGGCTTAAACTAAGGTTTGGAAGCAATGGGAAACATCAGCCCTGGCCTGTGAGTTCTGGATTTCAGCTTTTCATGCTCCTTTTGGGCCTACAGCATCCCAATAATCTGCAAAGGTTTACAAGCCCATGAAAGCTTCTTCAGTCTTCAGAAATATCGTATAGTTCCACTGCACCTTATGGTATGGTATCAGTTGGCCTTGGTTGAATCTTTCAGTAAACTCCTTTTAAATATGACTTTGATTTTCCACCTGCAAAGAACTGCAACCTTATGTTGTGATCATTTTTGAAGATGAATCCGTATATTGAGAAACTGTCTAATCAAGATGGCTGTAATTGCAGCTTAAGTGAAGGTAGGAATTAGCTGTGTCCCAAACCAAACCTTTCTAAAATGTTGCCATTCTAGCCCTAAGAAAGGAAACTGCAGAGGGAGCTTCCCAGGGCAGTGCTCCTTAGCAAGTCAGAGTTCCTGTGAAGGGAAAATAAGGGAGAATCTTTGTTTTTTTCTTTGCCATTATTTGAAGTCCTCAGATAATTTATGCATGTTTGTTTCAAAGCATGCATAATCTTATGGCCATTAAGATGCGACTTTGATGTCCGCATTAAAGATAATGAGCTGACTCACTATATCATTTTGATACTAAGTATGTCTGCACACTTATGGAAGGGTCATGTCAATAAAACAGCCCTGAAACTGGAAAATAGCATGAGAAATAAACACCAAGGGATTCAGATGCTCCGTGTCCTGCACTGGACCTGCTTTGAACATTGTGATGAAGGCTGCAAGCACTCCAGTATCTCAATGGAGGAGGCCTCTGGAAGCTGCTGGGATGCATCCATGTGGCACACATTGCCCACCAGTCCCAGTGCTGATGGAATTATAGTACTGCTGGAAATACAAATGTTGGGTCCTTATGCTAGTACAAGCATTGTGGGCACTACGTGACCCTTCTAGGAGACCCTGGTTGTCTCAAGGGACTTCTACACAAAACAGAACTGCTAAAAACAGTACATTATCATCCAAAAGATGATAATCATCCAAAAGATGATAATGAAGTTTGTGCCCAAAGCTGCCACGGAAAAAGTGAAAAACAACCAGATCATAGAATGGAAATGTAAAGGTTGAGTGTGATGGACTATTTGCAGTTACTGTTACAGAGACTGCAAGGACTTTCGATGAAAAATAAACAGACAACCAGTTCAGTGAATATTAAGCTCATTCTAAAGTTTCGAGGAGCACCACTTGCTCCTGTGTGTGACCAAACAGCTTTAAATCTCCCACAGTCTGGTTGGGGAGAGGAGTGTGGGCACCAGTTTGGGGTTGAAGGAGATATGCTGTAAAAGCAGTGACTTTCATTAAGATGAATCACAGTCAAAATAACAGCACAGTACTTTGATATAACCATGAATGGAGGATTAACTGCACAATGCTGCCATTTTTTTGAATTCTGAGTGTCTCGGAATTTGTTTTGTGTTTGTTTGTGATGCCAGCAATAAAAATAATGTTTGGCTGCTAAGCGAGCGAGTGTGCTGGGAAAGGTCCTTATAGTGCTAGGAATCTGCTTGTCAGCAGGTGACGGTTTTAGGGAGGGAGAGAGGGGAAAGATTCTCTTATTTTATTTTAAGGGCTTAAATGTAATGCTGGGAACTCAATTCAAATTTTATTTCTTAGCCAAACTCTTATCTCTGTGATTGTGAGAGTGCATGTGCAGAAGAAAAAGAAAAAAATGAAAGAAAAAGTAAAAAAGAAAAGATGCAGGCCATGCAACATCACAGAGAGGTTATTTATAGAGGATCTCTGCATTTTGTCAGATCTGTGGCTAATGGTGTACTTCCAGAAGAAGACGTACCCTGTGCAGCAGAAGAGGAAGAGTCCTGCAGTGTGTGCGTATGAGCTGATGGCAGAGGGACAAGAAGGGCTGTGGCAGAAAAGGCTGTGGAACAAAACCCACAACAATCTAATCATGATCTCTGCTGGTCAGTGAGATCTGTGTGAGAAGATGTTGCATAAAGCAGACACATCCAGGAAATAATGCCCGTCCAGTGCGGCCAGATGGAGAGGGTATGTCCTGACAAGGCATTTGTTTTAATAAATGTTCAATTAAAATCATTTCTGTGGTGCGAGCGTGGTCCAGAAGTAGTATGGGAATTAATAAGATTGCTGATAGAAATAAACATAATTGCGCACTAGTTAAGAATGATGGTTATAAAAAACAAATCTTCAACGTTTCCTATAGGAGTATTTTGCCTATTTGTGAAGCAGAAAATACTCATTCAAGCTAGACTGTAAAATGATGGCTTTAAAGTTCTAGCTTTTTTTACTCAAAAAATAACAGCGTGTGCTCCTCCTGCGCCCATCAGCAGTCTGTGGGTTTATATACATACCGTTAACAGAGGGAAAACTCCAATAGGAACTTTTATCTGTAGTTTAACATATACACCATCTAATCAAAAGTTTATGATAGGAGAAATCTCAGATGAACAGAGGAAGATGTTTTCAGTTTATACCTCAATACTACCCCGTTTATGTGAGAATTTGTGCGTACGTGAGTCCCATATGAAGTGAGCAGAGCTTTGTAAATGGGTGAAATTTTGTCTGTGCTTAAGTGTTGCCTTAGATGGAGTCCAAACATGCTTAGCAGTGCGTTTTATTTCATTAGCTGTGGCTTGGTCTTTGTTGCTGTTTGTGTAGGGTTTTTATCATATTATAGCATGGCCTGGGTTGCAAAGGACCACAGTGCTCATCCAGTTCCAACCCCCTGCTGTGTGCAGGTCGCCAACCAGCAGCCCAGGCTGCCCAGAGCCACATCCAGCCTGGCCTTGAATGCCTGCAGGGATGGGGCATCCACAGCCTCCTTGGGCATGATTCCACATGCATCATAGGTTCAGGGTTCAGTACAGGGTGGCATTGTGCCTGCAGCCCTCCCGCTTCCATCCAGCTCCGGGGGGCTGGGAGGCACGTGTGTCAATAAACAGCAGTTGCACGTGTCAGTGGCAGCGATGAATCTGACACTTAGAATGCCTGGAAATGCCAGAACTGAAAAGGTTAAGTTCACAATTTGTTTTTTAAACAAGATATTTAGCGTTTGTGATTTTTTTTTTTTTTTTTTTTTTGAGGTGTTTAGTTTACTTCAGTAATTAAAGCTGAGTGGTAACCTCAGATACTCTTTGCATATTTTGAATTTTATTTCTGCGTGAATCCAAGTGAGTCTGTTTAATGCACACAAATTCTTCTCCAATGTGGATGTCAGGTTTGGTGTGTCTGCTGCTTCAGCTCTTTCTTAAATGTGGTCACCCAGGATGGGCATTCCAGGACCATGGGGGCTTTGCTGGGGCTTTGGTCAGCCTGGGCTAAGCACAGGTCTTCCTGCACACAGCAGGGCTTGGAGCTGGATGGGCTTTGAGGTTCCTTCTAACCCAGACTTCTCTGTGATTCTCTGTGACTTCTCTGTGAAAACCTGAGGTTCCTGCCTAAGTTCCAGCTGGGGAGCCCAGCAAAGCCCTCTGATCCCAGCCCTCAGCACTGCTCCTGGCCACAGCTGGAGGTCTGCTTCCTGCAGTTTGCTAATGCCCAATCCACCCAATTCTCCCCCAGAAAATCTCCCAGATGCCCAAAGCACCTGCAGCCATGGTGTTAGCTGTCAAGACAGCAGCAGAAGCATTAGCTTTTGAGCATCTTTAACTGCATGATATTTTTGACCATTCCACCTGGCAACCTAGCTGCCAGCTAACCCTTTTGAAGAAGACTAACTTAGGCTGCAAATATCTGATGCTTTTCTAAATGGTCTTTTGAGAAATACCTTAATATCTATATTATCACATGAAATATTAACAAGTTTTGCTATTTTCTCCTGTTGCTCCCAGGCAGACCTTAGCTAAGTGTTAAAGCCAATGCATCTTCCCATTGCTTTCAGAATGAAGAAAGAGAGAAAGAAACAAACAAGCCGCCACCCCCCCCCCCCCAAAAAAAAAAAAAAAAAAAAGAAACAAACAAAATTACTGAATTACTGAGGGCTGGTAATTTAGTACTAGAAAGTTAATTCAGGAGACCTCTAACCTTTAAACTGCCACGTGACTATTGATTTTCAATATCGCCGGGGTCCATGCCACCCTAAGCGTGTAGTTCAGCAGATTCAGAACAGTTTGTCCCTTATCAGCTGGGTCCCCAAGTATTTGTGTATTAAGACAACAAATGCTGGTGGCTCGCGGTGCGTCACATGGCAGCCAGGCAGACGTGCTGGGCTCCTAATGCAGCAGGGCCTGTGGTGAGCACAGCCCAGCCCTGGGGCTTCCTCTGCTCCCAGTGCCGGGTGGGAGGGAGGGAGATGGGGGATCCCAGCAATGCTGGGGTGGAGCTGGGCACGGCCAGTGGGGGCACAGGGTTGGCAGGAAACATGGCTTTTGTAGCAAAGCATTGATGCCTAGCATTATTATTTCATTGTTATTATTAGGCATATTATTATGCTATATCATTATAACATCTATATCATGTTATATTTTTATGTTATGCTTATGTTGTGTTATGTTACGGTATGTCGTGTCATATCGTATCCTATCCTAACCTATTCTATTCCATTCCATTCCATTCTATTCTATTGCAAGGTTTCTAAACCTTCTGTTTTCCCCCAAGGAACAAATGAGGATGGAAGCATGGGTAATGCTCCAAGACACTCTGGAGTCCCGATGTGCCGTGTGCCTGGATTATGCAGTAATACCAGGACATGCTACTTTAAACACCTTCCTCCTTTTGTAATCACCAATTAGTGCAATCAGCGGCGGTGCCCTGATGAGCTGCGGGCCACACGTGTGGCACAGCAACCTTCCTGGCACGGATGAAGATGTGCTTTAACCCACACACCTAAAGCTCCAGGCGTGCCCCCTCCCAGTGGCATGGATTATGGAAAATGTTACATCCCAGGGAAGGAAATGTCATTGCTTTAAATACCAGCATTAACAGTTGGTAAAAGTTCTTTTTCACCGATGAAGAAAAATGAAACAATGGAAAAAAAAAATGAGGAAATATATTGGATTAAAAAAAGAAAAATCATTTTTGTGTTAATTCAACCGAGAAGGAGCTTCACTCCCCAACGTCAGTGGCTTACAAGCGAGCATGTCTCATACTGGACTTTTTACTGGAACGGTGAAATATATAATGAAATTCAACAAGGAAACTGGAAAAACAGCCAAATTGGTGCAGCAAAGTGGTTAATAGGATCATTAGCCTACTCGCTGTATTTTTTTGGACATTGTGTGCCTGTACCGTAGTCCTCGAGAGCAGATTGCAGGAACAGGCTGACAGTTACCCGCTAACTCAGCAGTGCTGGGTGCAAACTGCCATCTTCCTGTGGATTTACAGCTGCCACTTCTGCTACTTCAATTAGTTCTATAGCACACAGATGTTGCTTAAATGTTGCTGCTAATGATACTGCAATAAGCGTAAGATTCATGCCATATTTTGAGGCACGTAAATTTCTCAAGTGGCACAATTAAAGTGGAAATATTAGGTGGGGAGAACTTGGCAGTCTCTCGAACTTGGAAAGCGCACCCGCTATGCAATAATGGGTCAAAAATTCATTCAAGTTTTACTGCTGTTCAGAGTTTTAAAAGACTTTTCACAGTTGAATGCAAAGTAGTAAAAAGCAGAGTATTAGGAAATGAGAATGCTGTTCTGTTATTCAGACATGACTTTTAATTTCAAATTGAAATCACATGCCTACCTTCCTCTGCCATCGCCGTGCAGTGCCGCAATCGAAAGAGGTGCTTGGAAGTAAGAGGAATAAATGAAAAGTTTTCATTAATAACGATTTAATTGCTCCGGCTGCGTGGAGGTTCAGCACGTCGGTTGTGTTAGCAAAAAAAAAAAAAATTGTTTCCCAAATCACACACAGAGACAGCATCAATCATTTCTGAAGCCAGATGTAGCCTCCAAACTGCAGCCTGACAACACATCTCATGTTTGTGCAGCCACCAAGCAATTATTCTTTCCATTATATCTCCCAATGACAGATCTCCAAACCCAGGGCTGTAAAAATTAGAGTTTGGGCTTACACAGTTGTGTCAGGTCTTAAAAAAAAAATAAGAAAACTTATCATGGCTGCAGTGTTTATGAGCTTGTCAAAGTACATGTACATAATTTTCATCAAAATTTCTTTTACCTCATTTCCAATCCTTCAGGATTAGATTTATCAGCAGCTCATTCGGCGCAGCGCTGTGCCCGAGCGCTTTCCCACGTGAGAGCAGGACCTGAGGACAGCCTCTTGTTTTGTCCATTTTTGTGAAGCCTGCCAGCATTGCTTCGCCCCAGACATTGTTCCTCGCCTCGTGCTCGAATTGTTTGTAAGGCCTACCATGGGATGCCCGACAAATTTGAGGCGTAATTTTTTAAGATGGTTTTAAGCCCCATCTCTTTCGGAGAGTGAGGAAAAGTGCATCACTACAAATGCGTTTTGATGGGGAAGAAGTGGATGTGACAGCACTAAATGGGGAGGTAAACCCAAAGAAAGGCAGCTGGAAACAAAATTTCAATTTAATTTTTCTTTATTTGTAGCGGGAAAAGATTAGCAGGCCAGCACTGATTTTAAAACTTCCAGTATATGCAGTATTTAAGGGCTGAAGTTGCATGTGTAGAGAAGCAATCAATGACAAAATAAGGACACGTCAGGCAGGAAGGCATCGTTCCCTATATCTAAATTACTTATTTTCTCCCAGTGTACCCAAACGTTTCCATTTCTCTGCATGGCTCCATCCGCTCCTGTTCTGGATTATTTAGCAGCAGATCTCACTGATGCCAGCTTTTCTTATTGAAAGGAAGGAGGACAGCACATCCCAGCCGACCTGGGAGCAACGCAAGAGGATGCATGTCATGCTGGCAGTGGTGGGGAGAGGAGCATTACTGCTGGGTCTGCTTTGTGCTGCACAGACACACACCATCCTCCTCATCCCCCATTGCAAAGATGACATGTCACAGAGGAAGAGGTGCCAGGTGGGGACACACCAGCAGGAAGGGCTTGAAAGATGTTTGGCAAAATTTGTCTTTATTTATCGTTATTTCCCTATCCTCCTGTTGTCCTGCATCACAGCCCACAATCCTCACACATGAGGGCGTGGTGTCAATGGGTTGCTTGTTCCCTGGCCGACCTGTCGGCCACAGAAAATCATTTGATTTGTAATAATTATTTCGTGTTGAGCTGGATTTACCGCATAACTATTGTTTCTATGAATGGCCTTGATGCCAGGGTCAAATGGAGTTGATCACTGATTGTGACCATTTACACTTTTAACACCAGGAATTTGGCTCAGGCTGATGTGAAATATTGTTGTGTGCCAAAAGTGCATGACTTTTCATGATAACATTTTAAAAAATTACCTTAATTCTACAAACTGATATTTCTTTGCAATTTATCAGATGTGGGCTGTTCAGCAGGAGAGCGACTCTGGGCTTCACCGTGCAATAATGTAACTGGAATTTAACTTCTGCAAATGGGATTTCTTTTAAAACTAAAACCTGGTTTTGAAGGAGAAAAAAAAATTAAAAATGAACAAAACTTTTAATGTCAGTTTCAGAAATAAGGCCAAAGAGGTCTCTGATTCATATTCATGGAAGCAGAGTATCAACATGTGATGCTAATTTTATAGGGTTTCCAAAAATGAATGCCCTTTCCATGTATAATTTACTGTTTCTGTGATTCATCAAAGCTTTTTGTCCTCCAGCACACGAGTGGTCACCTGTGATTTATGCAGCAGAGGACTCAGTAGGTCCAAACCAGAGTGGAGCAGAGCAGCTTTGCTCCGAGTCGCACCCACCAACTCCTTGCCGAAGTTGCTGCAGCAATCCTAGAACTGTAACTTAATGCATGGCAAAGTTGTCTTGGGATTATGCGCTGATTTACTCAGCAACATTTTGGGGGGGAGAAAAAAAAAACAAATCCAATCTGTGTGGTTACCATGGCAACCAGCAGGTACCCAGTGTGTGCCCTGGGATGCAGGGTCCAGCACCCGTTGCCCACAGGGGGTGTGGGGCTCCCCAAACCATGGGAGCAATGCTGGAGCTCCATCCATCCTGACTTCAGCTGCTCATTTCTCATTTCAGATATACCCTCTGTAATCTGCTAGGATATGTAGGCCAGTCTTGTTTCCCCCCACACACGCTCCAGCCTATGTCCTCTTTCTATTTAGGAATTAATTATGATGCTATCTGGTATAACTCATTAGTATCAATTAATTCTTTGCCTTTCATGATTTTATATAGCTAAATTAGATTGCCACTTAGGAACCTGATAATCAGTTTTGGACTCATTTAGACATCGCTTTTTCCCCTCTCCACCCAGTTTCGTGGAGCACTGCGATGCGGGGCTGGGCTGCTGGGGGCACCTCTGCCTCCTCGCTCCACCTGCTTGGCAGCGTGAATGCATCCTTATGAATTTTAACAGCCCTCACTATTTATTTAGGGGCTATGTTGGATGGTATTCTTGCTTTGTCAGAACAGAGATCCCTCCTTCCAGCAGTTGGCCAAGCCATTGAGTTCCCTTCCCGTAAGCTCTCTGTGGGGACTGGTAGAAGCACCTGGGGATGTGTGTGTTCTCCTTGTTCATTTTGGTGGGATGCTCCTTGTGAAATCGCAGCCTTGCTGGCATCTGCATGGCTGTGTTTAACTGCTTCACTGCTCACTGGCATGCCGCATCCATTCGGGGGAAAAAAGCCGTAATATGATTGAATATATCTGGCAGGACCTGATATTCCCACTCATTTTGACTCCGATCCAGCAGCAGCACAGGCAATTAAATAACAAGTTTTCTCCGGCAAAATGAGTTGCAAAATGCCCCCAGCTGCATGCTGCAGGAAATACACCTTGGCTTTGCTGATTGCCAGCATGCCTGCACCTGTCCCTGGCTGAGGAGGTCCCGTGCAGCAGGGCTGCTCTCCAGTTGGGCTGTGTGAGGTGGCACAAGCAGCAGGTTTGCATTGCTGGCAGTGCGTGGCCATCACTGGCTCACTGCAGCACAGTACGTTCCTGGTGCTTCACAGTCTGCCACATCAGAGCCTGGGCTCGGCCCTTCATTGCAAATGCAGACTTGGATCCTGTAAATGTGAGTTGGTTAAATGAGATGGCCAGGTGTTGCTTGAAAAGAAAATTCTAGGAGGCCAGCTTGTGTGAAAACGGACCCTGAGACAGAACTGCTGACCCTAAAATGCCACAGGCATAGCTCTAGCCCTAACCATACATCTATCAAAGGGCAACGCTGCATTAAAGGTGGAGCTCAGAGCAAAGGAAGCAGCATTGGATGAGGTGCTGTAGGCTGCACTACGCAGATGTGTACACCAAGAAAAAGGATGCTGGTGGGTGACTTTTCCATCACCAGGTATTGGGTAAGTATTACTGACAGAAGGATCCAGAAGGTCTCAGGAAAAGCTTTTGTCTGAAATCACTGTCCTGCATTGCTTTTTCCTATGGCAACTTCGGGAGAGCCCAGGCTCCTCCCCAGAGGGTGCTGGCAGGGGCTGCACCCATCATTTTTTTCTGAATATGCGTGTCTTCTGGCTGTTCAATCTGCTGACCTGGGTTACTTTAACTATTTCCTTTTGTGTAGGCAGTTCTATTTAATGTTCAGATTATATGCTTTGTATTTCTATGTCTATGAAATTGCTGGATGTTGCATTTCCCGTAGTATTCCATGGGTTGTCAAGTTCTCTTCTAAACAACTTATGCGTTTACAGTTAATATGTTCATAGAGCTACTAAGCAAAGAAAATGGTATTATCTACATTCAAAATGCTGAATGGGTGGTTTGTGGTCACTGCGTCCTTCAAGATGCTAAAACTGGTGGATCTTATCCTTTCAAATCTATTTTTTATTCATGGACAGGGAGAGGAAAACACATTTTCTGCTCTTCCAGCTCCCAGTCGGGTTTTCAGTTTCAAGTGAATTAGTCATTGACCTGAACCAGACAAATACATTGAAAGGAACAGACATTCCTGTGCTGTTGCTGGAAGGGCTGTCACAAGGTTTGTCACCGTGGGGCAGAGGGGCTGAGCCCATGCAGAGGGGTGGGCAGCCTATCCCACCAGCACCACATCCCTGGTCAGTGGCTCTTACTGCCCTGCTATGTATCAGTATTTAATCTTTGCATTGAAAATATGGGGCAGAGTAGCCATGACAGCAGACAACGAGAAGGCTTTCTCTTCTCATCATGGTGCCCGAAGACTACAGGACAAAGGGTCATTTCATTAAAGAGAAAATAGAGAGTGGTGGTAGAAAACAATGTAAATTTGACCTTGAGGCAGTCCAGTTGTGACGGCTGAAATATTTATTTTAGCACCCAAACCTGTTGTTTCTGCTCTTCCTTATATTTGAACTTAGTACAGGAGCGGTGAGCAGTGCACGGTATGTACAGTTCACACACCAGAGTTATTTATGTCAGTTTCCATTCAGAATGGATAATTTCAGCATCGAAAAAAATATGTTTTCCTGACCCTGATTGAACTTGTGGCATCCCTATTGCACAAAAACACCACATCCCTGCCCTTGCTCTGCCAGCCCCATCCAGCTGCCCTGGAAGCACAAACTCTTCTCATCAGTTCGTGGCTGATGAGTCCCCATCGCACAGCCTGGTGTGCTCCTGCAGGTTATTTCCCTCATAGTAGGGGCAGCACCCAGAGAGACATGTGCTTGATTTGCTTCTGCTAACTGCTTGCCAGGGTAATGTTAACAAAAAGATTTAAAAGAACTTTTCTCAGATTTTTGCATTTACATGAACATGTGTAGCTGATTACACTAATATGCATCTATTACTCTTTGAGGCATTCTAGTTTTGTAGTTGTGACATCTTAATGCTACCTAAAGCAGAGCATTTTGGGCGTCTTTATGTTCTTTATCTGCTTAACTTCTGTCTGTTTCCTGCACAGCAGCTTCTGAAGGCACAGCCATCCACATGGATCACGCAAGACAATCACAGCAAACCATGGTGTGCAAATATGGTGTAGCACTGAGAGAAGATGAAGCATTTGTCTTCCAGCCTCCTCTTTGTCCTACCTGGGATCTGACACCTTCTTCTTGCAGCAGTATGTGATAGCCTGCAGAAGTAACTGCTGGATTTGATGGCCTACTGCAAGGGTCTTGCTTTCCCACTCAACAGCAACGTAACGCAAACATGAACTGTTCTGCAAAACAGCATCCCAGCAGCAGTGCAGCCTTTGGCAGCTTAGACTGGCTTGGGATACAACATGGTATGTGCACACACAAGTGACTGGTCCCCACGTGGTGCAGACATGGCACTGTGGACTGAAAATAAATGAGTGAGAAACATGGATGCTGAATGGTGAGGAAGCCCCCAACCATCGTTGGCAGACCACAGACAACAAAACCTCAAAATGATTTTACCTGACACCCTGCTCTATGGAGATTTTGGTTCTACAAAATTCAAAGGTAAGTTCCTTCTATTTTCTTCCCACTTCTATAGAAAAAAAAGTTCAATCCTTCACTTCTGCAAGCGCGTATCAATCACGAGGTGCCTGAGCAGGGCTGAGTTACCTCATGGGGCATCACAGCATGAGCGTGATGCCTTCGTCCTGTCTCTGCCACCTGCTAAATGGGACTGACCATGTCTGGCATCACAACAGAGTCCCTTTTGCATGGCTTTCTGCTGGCAGTGCTACTTTCTGATTTAGAGCAAACTTTGTGCCCTCTCCCTAGCTCCCAATGTCCCAATAACTTTGTTTTACCCTACTTTGTAGACCTTCTTCCTTTCTTATCTCCCTGCAGATGATTAAACCATGATTTTTGCCTCCCATGGCTTGACTGCAAAAGCACAGATACAGCAGCTCATTCACTACCACCTTCCTCTCTGAGTTCCTCGGCCCTCAGCTGATCAGAGCATAGCAGTGGCTGGGCTCACTTGCTGGATCTGGTTCCAGCTCTGTCAGCTCAGTTTCCTTAAGATGAAAACCAGGAATTCCATTTTGTAAAAATGCCCACTCTTCAACTTCACTAATGTCCAGCAAGGAAGCCCAAGGCTTTTCCAGAGCTACCTGTTCAGCACGGCTGCATTGTGGGATTTTCCAGCATTGACCCATAGATGTACACACCCGTCCCTTTCACCTGATGTAGGTGAAACTGGTGATGTTCCACCTCAAGTGTGTTTTGGGAGCTTTTATCCCAAACCAATCTACACTTTGCTGTTTTCTTCACACAGCTGACTTTTCCAAACTGATGTGTAAGCCTGTGAAGCTGCCTGGCTATCCTGGTTTTATTTCTGGCTGTGGGCCCTGGCCCCCCAGGCTGCACAAAGCCTTACTGCAGCCTGCCTGCTGCCCTATGGAGAGCCTACTGCTGCCCCAGGGAAGGGCATGGGGCAGCAGGGGGGCTGGATAGACTGCTGGAGGGCTGGCGTGCTCAGAGATGGCACTCCCTGCTGAGCTGGAGTGGCTCCTACTGTACAGCACAGCTCCTATCCTTTTCAGTACTTATTTCCCCTTTCTCACTGAGTGACGCTTGGTCTGCCCAGACAGCCTTGCAAGACAACGTATTGCAGGTTCTGAATTATTATTATTTCTATTCATTATGGTTTCAAGTGCTCCCATGTCTGACCAGGTTGATGCCAGCATCCTGCTGCCCACTGGTACCACAGCCAGGCGGAGGCAATGGCAGCTCTGGAGCCCTGTGCCCAGGGCAGCCCTGCTCTGTGCAGCTCCCCCAGGTCTTCCTCCTGTCTGATCTCCTCTTTCCCCTTGCTGTCCCTATGCTAATCCCACTGTCAGTACAGGACAACTTCAGAGCTTGTTGGCTGCATTACACAGATCAATTCTAGACTCAGTTTCCATTTTTGTTAGTTTGTGGTTGGTTGGTGGGCTGTTTGCTTTTGAGCAATCTATACAACGCTGTGAGCTCTGCCTGCTTGGAGCAGATCTTACTTGCACTCACCATTCACAGTGGTCTGGGGCAGTTAATGCCTTCCTTTGTTACAAAGAAGTTTCTCAAATCTTTTCATCTGTCTCAGGGCAAGCAGAAGACAGTGTCACATCACAACAGAAGTCTTCTAAAAACTTCAGGCAACAAAAATTACCATTTAGTAACCAATTTACTATATCTCGTTTCTTCAAGCTGATAAATAAAGAGAAAACAAAAATGTGATACTACAACAGTAACTTTATTGTAACGTGGAAGGAAACAAAAAGATCATGACTGTATATAGCATATGTTGCCAGCATCATATTTTAGCTGGCCAAACTGCACTGGCAACGTCACCAATGGGAAGGGGTACCAGACCCACTCTCAGATTCACCTTCTGCTGCTATTGACCTGAGCTCTGCGAAATAACGTTTAATTCCTTGTATGTAACAAAGACATCTAGCATTATATATAAGAAAAACAGAGATCATTTGGGTTTGGTTATTTAATGTATGCATTTCAAAGTTCTAGTATAGTTTTTTCTTTATAACCAGCACATTATGAACGTAACAGTAACGATCACGTGTTAAGTGAAACACATCAACTCTTCAAAACTTTCTTGTGGCATTTTAGGAATGTTCCTCTTTCATATGCCTTTTCAAAGGCTGTTTGCATACTCTTACTCAATACTCGGCACTTTCTCTTCCTTTTCCTGTAAAACTTACAGCAGTACATTGTATAACGACAAGTGACCAAAAAAAAATCAATTTGTAATCTGATTTGAAGGTTTTGATTTCCTCTGATGAGTTTAAATTTCATTAAAAGCAACCTTATTCGAACATAAAAGAAATCCTTGAAGGGTAAAACAGGGAATTGTCTCAAAGAGTATAAAGAATCTAAACTCTTTTGTGCTATTTATTCATGGCATTAATTGTGTGGTCCGGCGCGCGGTGTCGGTTGGCAGATGCTCTGTTATCAGCCCCTGCGATCTGCACGAGGAGGGGAAAAAAAGCACAAGGGCTCACATTCAAAAATCGTTCTTTGGCATATTGACACTTCAGTTATCAACAGCCCTTATTATCTGCTTAGCAGTAGATCGCAGCTTGCTGGTGACATAATAAGCTACAAATCACTGATGGGGCCTTTCTGCATTCTCCTAATTGTATGTATTCTCTAGAAAAAAATTATCATTGGGCCTCTTGTCTTGATGAGAAATTGACATTTTCTGGCTGATTCCGCGCAAGCACTATGCGGGGGAGATAAGACTTATAGTTGTTTTAAAGGAGTGCAGCCATTCTTTCAGGGGCCTCTTTATTGCTCTAGTTGACCCACTTGATGAGTATGGATTTCATGAGGTCTTTTTCAGCATTTGAACTATAAAAGGTTCAGAATGACACCACCCCTTATAGACAAAAGATAACCTTGCCCTTTGAATATATTGATTCTTTATTAACTAGGCTGTTTAATGCAATGAAATGAGGCATTAGATTGAAGCCTATTTCAAGTGCTTTGAATAATCTTTAAAAGCTTGAAAGACTTTAAAAAGCTGCTCTGCAATAATTGGCATATACTTTTAGAGACTCTATTCCTTCATTTCGATTAAGGAAATTTTATCATCTTCTTCTTTGCTTTTCTAAACTTGGTGTGAGCTGACACAACACATTT
>NC_143443.1:34701370-34708870 GCF_987193195.1 Phasianus colchicus
GATTTATTTAGAGAGACTGCTTCCAGGAGGAGTACTCAGTCTGCATCCCATGCTTCTATTGAATATTCAACACAGGTAAGAGGAGCTCCGAGCTCTGTGACAGCCCTTCACAGGTTGGGTTCCCTTTCACTTTTTGGCCTTCCCATCCCATTGGGGAGCAGCTGTGCCATTCATCCAAGGGTGTCCTGGCCTGGAGGATGGGAAGGGCAACTCCCCCCCTGGACACTCGTGACCATGAGAGCACGTCCAAAGCCAACTGGAGGTCTGTTCTATTACAGTACAACCCCCAGCTACCCTGGAGAGCACAGGTCATCTCAAAATACATTGCGCTTCCGTATGCTGCGTTCATGTTCAACTGGTATCCATCACTTTGCTCCATGTTGGGGTGATGGAGGGACATGGGCTGTGCCAGCATGCTGAGTACAGTGTGAGTGAGCAGTGCTCATCTGCTCTGCTCTCTTTTCACATGAAAACTTTGCAGAAAAAAAAGAATCCTGATTTTTCTTCCAGAAGTTGTGTGCAGAAATGTGCTAAGAGCACAAAAATACCTGGCAATAATACCCTGTATATTTTAATCACATGTTTATTGGAAGTCTCATAATTGGCTTCTGAGTTAGAATCATAGAACCATAGAATGGCCTGGATTGAAAAAGACCACAGTGATCATCTAGTTTCAACCCCTCCTATGTGCAGGGTCGCCAACCACCAGAGCAGGCTGCCCACAGCCACATCCAGCCTGGCTTTGAATGCCTCCAGGGATGGGGCATATTTGTGAAAATATAGGTAGCTGCTGCATGCTTTTCAGGAGAATAAGGGCTGAAATCTTGTGCTTAATCCATTCAGCTGTTTTTGTCAAATTCCATCTGTTGCATAATGGGGAGGTGATGCAAAATCAGTGCTCTAGTCTTTTGTTTCGCTATTTATTTTAGTTGTGACATTTGACAGTCGTGAATTGCTGCTCTCTGGTTCTTTCTGTGCAAACTGATAGCAAATGCCTCCCTAAAGAAAAACAGGGTGGCTAGTGTTTAAATAACAATAGTTTCATCTGGGGGGAAACCAGAAAATTAAGCAGGATGCAGTTTTAAAAGAATGTAGAGAACCTTTTGCTCTGCCATTACATCATAAGGCTTATCCAGAGTGCACTATCTTTCAAAGTCACTTACAAGAAAATTACAGTTGAAAACTGAATTCTGAACACACTTCCAACTTTACAGCAAGCTAGTCCTTTTGTGCAAAAAAAAATATTTTATACCTTATACGTCCATTGTTTTGAACAGGAAAAAGCTCTCTGCCCTAAGTAACCCATATTCTAGCATCCTGCTCTTAAGAAACATGGAAGTGCTTAACTTTCTGATCATAGGCTCTCTAATGGAAGTCATACAAAGTTAACAAGGTTGTGTTTTTTTGGATAGGGCCCAAAGGCCCTATTCTGTAGGCTTACAGGAGTCATACTTGCAGTGCATCTCTCTCTGCAAGCTGCAGTTTCCAAGTTCTGACCCTAATTGCAGTATCAATTGGCAAAGGATGCATGCAGCACAAGGAGGAAGGGATTGTGAGTGTAGCAAGGAAGGAGACTACATCTTAGCACTGATTTCACTGGTTTGTTTCTTTTTATACTTGCGAATTTTTCTTACCCTCTTTCTTGAATCTCTTTAGGACAATATTGAGTCCCTGTGTTGGTTACAGACCTCTCTATGCTCGGTCCTTGGCAGTCATCTCAGAAGCACCAAGAGCAGAATCTTTTTTGCACAGACAAATCTCACAGGGGTGTACTTAGCAAGAACTGCTGCAGTAAACCCCCCAAACCCCCATAAAAGCACTGCCCTTGTCTGAAGGGCTGTTGCATATAGGAATTTGCCATGTTCTCATCTGACTATCTGTTCACAGTGATAACAAACTTTGATATGAAAAATCAAGGGCCTGACTGTGTCAGCATGCTGATGCCTTGCCATAGCCAACCACCTTCCATAGCTCTGGGTGAAAAACAGCTGATTATTTCAGAATTATGTAGGCAGAAAATGACAAGCAACGATAGAGAGGACATCCTGCTCCAGGTTAAAAGAGCACGTCATCCTCTGCTACCTAGATCCATCAGCTGCAGGGTTCACCTTAAAAACAATCACTAGTGACCATGAATTTTTTGCTTCTGTCTCAGCTTGACCTAGTGTCCATGGCCATTGCTAATGGTGCTCTCAGCTGTGCAGAGAGACTCTGTTGATTGAGGACCACTGCGGCCCCAATGGTCTTCAATATTCTGTTTTATTTTAACATAGAAAATGTGCTCTGACGTGCTGATCAGAAAACTCTCGAGTCTCTTGTACGGTGCTCAGGTGAGTAATTAACCTTTAGAAAAGGCTCTGTGTCAAAGAGCACCTAAGAAAATAGGAAGTGGAAATGCCCTGCTCTGCCAGCAGCTCAGACTGACTCAATTGGGCAGCTCTGGTTGGGTAAAAATGCTGATGCCCCTCAGCACGGTGATGAAGGCACTCACATGGATGTGTCAGGTGCAATTTGATTTTCTCCCACACGACCCAAACCCACAGATTTTACCCCAACTGCCCTATTCCAGCTTTCCTCTGTAGGTGAAGTGCTACCTCACATAAATAATCTGAGTTTTTGCCACAGCCTGGAAGTTGGTGCTCTAATTATCAGACCAGAAAGAATTTCCTGTTATTTCTCTGTGTCATTTTGTTCAACACAAGATTTGGTTTTGCTGTGTCAGCAAGGTGAGGACAGCATTACTTTTTTTCCCCAGATCAACACCTCAACCCATTTTCAGTTTGGCTGCTGATCAAAAAATAGGAGGCTTCTGCACAGCCTCTTGTTCAGTGCTCAGAGAGAGAGTAATTAAACTTTAAAAAGGGCTTTGTGTCCAACAATAACTAAGAAAATAGGAAGTGGAAACCCCCTGCTCTCCCAGCAGCTCAGGCTGAACCTTCTAAGTGCCTTCATGTTTTAGAAGTTTCACATGCTGAGCACTGCAGGGACACCTCTGTAACACAGCGGTTCAGGTCTCTGGGGTATGTAACAGAAATCCTTAGAGCTTTAGCAGCACCTGCAGGAGGGAATTCACTGTGGGCAGTGCCAGGTCTGCTGCTTGGGTCACAGCACCCTGAGCACAGGGACAGCTGGGCCTTCAGTTTTCACCTGCTCAACTAAGTCAGCACTGGTGCACTCAAAATGGGCTGCCAGGATTTTACACAATGGGCATTTTTCAGCTGAGGGTGACAGTGGATGATTACTGGGAGGGCTGGAGGTGCTGGAGGAGATTAGGGCTCGGTGTCTGTTGGGAATTGGGCATTCTGCTCACACTCTTCTGACAACCCCACTCTGCAGTTACCTAGGTCTTTTAAGCACCTGAAACCTTGGATAGCAAATGGGAAGCCCTTTACTCACATACTGAAATGACAACTATTTAATTTTTATATTCATATATTCTTTTAATTTTTAAACTTTATATTTTTATATGGAGGAAAGTAGGATTATTTTTACAAATGGATCATCTTCTCTAAGAATATTGCTTATGTTTGGTCTTGTTTTCTATGTACTGCAGCATAGTAGGGCTTCAGCTACAAAGACTTACGCAGTGGCATAAATTGTTAATCTAATTACCCTTTTGTTTAACATCCACCCTACAGTAAGATTTGTGCAGCTGGATCCTCAGTCCTTCATTGACCTGAGTGCATAATAAGCTCTCAGATGCTATCTTCTCTGGACCAAGAGGTTACTAACAAGCTATGATACAGGGACATTCATCCTAAGACACTGGTCCAGAATGATAGGACCATTGGTGGGCAGTCAGTTCTGTGGGATGAAGTTTCTTGGAAGTGCCCTGAGTTAGATATCACAGAACACAGGTATCCAAAATCAGCAGGCAGTCTGGCAAATTGCAATGTATGTCTTCACCTGTTTGTCAGTGAGTGCTCGTCTTGTTATGGATATCATGACAATGCTAGGAATAAATAAGAGTTGCCTATCTTAGCTAAGAAAGTCAAGAAGAGTCGCAACCCCCATTGTCTGCAGCACTTTCTGATTTCCTGAATTTCACTGAATTGCAGTGCTGCCATGTGGGATAGGTTCTTTGTTTGGAAAACACAGGCAAGCAAACCTTTTCATGATTTTAATGAATGGGACAGCACTACCTTCTCAACTTTAAAATATGCCACAAAAGGGAACGCGTCTTTGCTCGTATTTCTGTTCTTCCACAAAACGTACAATGTATCATAGTTCCTCCTGCCCCACTACCAGCAGGTGACCAATTTTCAAATTATTCATTATGCTACACCACATGAATTTATGCAGATTAGAAAAAAAAAAAAAGTGAGAGAAGAGTTAGTTTGTAATTGCCTAATTCAATTAAAATACTTGGATATTCACTTACGAAAGTAACAAATCTAACACTAGTGAGTGAATTATGGCCCAGAGAGCATGCAAACCCACTGCACAAGTGGCTAGATGGTGCAAGGGAAGTTTTGCTCAATGAGTAAGAGCTAAACTTGATTTCTCCTAATTTGAAACATTTGACAATACCTGTAGCATCTCATGTAAAATGAGGAAATTGCACCACATTTTGCTGGAGTGTTGCTGTCTCTAAACATCCATATGATTGTATTCAGAAACGTATAAGGAAACACAAGGAGTAGACAAAACCTCCAAGATGCATCTGGGGATACGTTCTTACTTTAATATTCACTGTACGAAGTCTTGAGGGAAAATGTCACAACAACTGGAGTTTTCTGAACGGTAAGTATTAAAACTGACCTCAGATTTGCTTAGAATCTTAGCATATTGTATGTGCTGTTCTACTTCTTCTACATCACCACGAGAGCATCAGAAACCAAAAAATACAGTAAGGTACCTTTCTCCAATACAAACCATCAATAGTTTTAGTGTGTGCACCGAAAAGCAATACAAAGAAAATTGAGAGATCCAGCTCACCTTGAAGTCCATTTCCATTTGCACTGGTGCAAGATGGTGGAGGAGAGGCTTGGGGCCTGACAACAGGAGCAAAGGCGCTCTTTTGTTTCACTGCAGAGATGACATTGGCAGGTGAGAATGAGAAAATGCCGTGTGTACTGCTACAGTTTGAAGGGAGGGTGACCGAAGAGGCTGCCATGGTAGGGCTTGACGGCACTACTGCAATAAAGCAAAAATAATCAGGACTCAGATTGAGGTTTTCACGGCAAACACGGAAAAAGAGAGTGATAGGGCCTTGCCTTTTAAAATATATATATATAATATATATAAATATATATTAAAAAAAAAAGAAATGAAATGCCTTGGCTTGGCCACTCTCTGGATAACAGGCAAACTCTTTTGTGTTGGACTTTTGTTACAAATTGTGCAGTCCAATTTTTTTTTTTTTTTTTTTCTATCTGAGATTGTATTATGGCACAAACAGATCAATTTATTAAATTCATTTTTACGTCCAGCCTCCAGAGTCACCCCTCCTTTTATCCAGTAGCTCACAACATAGAAAATCAAAACAATGCAAGTATTTGATTTTGTAGTAAATATGAATCTATATGATGATGTGTTACCAAAAATAGACACTTACTGCCATAAGGAGAGTTAGCTGAGGAGCCATTAAGAAATCCAGGGGAACCTGGTACACCTAGATTGGGCATGCCGGCATTGCCATATCCATTCATGCTATTGCTGACTGTGTTGTAATTGGACTGCTGAGGAGTACTGCTCGGAACATATCCTCGCGGGGAAACACTGCTTGTGTTGCGACTGTAACCTACTGTGTTAGAAACCCCCCCACCCCAAAAAAATAATGTTATTTTATAATATAAACTTAGGGCTGGGGGGTTTCCTCATGCATCATATATTACACAGTTTTAATTGATTGCACAGCTTTGCTTTGAGTTGTCTGTTACTGCCCTATCAACTCTTGCAGTTTGAGATAACCTTATCACGCCAACCCTACTTAAATCATCTGCGAGCACTCTATGTTGTCTCTCCTCTTAGCATAGACAGCCAACAAAAGCTCTCTTCGATCCAGCTGTGTCAGTTTGCTTCGCGTTTGTCTTTAGTAGCAATTATCAACAGGCTTGAGTCCTGGTTGGTACCAACACACTGCGTGAACTTTCAGACCTTCAAATGCCAGAGCTGGCGAGAAAGACTTTATTGTTTGCAGTGAGTTACTTTAAAAGGCTGTTTTGGGGTCTTCATTTTATGATTGATATTTTTATACTAACAATAAGCTGGCACTTTCATAAGGTGTAGTCATCAGTGAAAACTAATTCAAGATCAAGCGCAGAATTTTATAAGGCTTATTAGCTTGGAAATGCATTAAAAGACAATCTCTTATAAGAGGAAAGATAGCAGAATCAGGATTTTAAACAACATTTTTTTCTATCTGAGCAATCAATTTAATAATTATGTTGCAAGCAAAAAATATGGTTTTGAACATATCCAATAATCTGGTCTCACTCCTTTCATTAGTATCAAAATTAATTTTAAATGCAATATGCTACATGCGTTTTCAATTACGAAATGTAAATTAAATCAACTATTTCTTTTATTAGTAACATATATGTCACACATGCTTATAAACAAAATACTTTACAATCACAGACATCAAATTAGATTTATTTGTGCAAATACTCAGAAACAGGTGGAGATACCTAGACATAATTATTTTATAATAAACAAACACACTGTATATTTACTGTGAATAATAAAGAGCTTTCTAGGCTTTGCCAATTTCTTTTTCCACCAGAGATGCTTTACAATAACAGTAAACAGAAGAACAGGAAGAATTAGGTATTATGAGAAAGTTAAAGGTGGCATTTCATCGCGCGCTCAGATGTACAACGAGGATAGAAAGAGGTAGAACACAGCACTGACATTAGCCAATATTAATAGGCACCAAACGCAGCCAACAAGGATTAACTCTTGAAAACCCACATACCTTGGTCGTTAGCTTGTGATGTTTCTGAAACATTGACTGCTAGCTGGCTGCTAAACGAGTTCACTCCCATCATGCCAGTATGAGCAGGAGTGTTGGCTAGAGTAGGAATCTGGTTGTGATTGCGTGGCACGCTGTATAATGCTTCAGCAATGTCAGCTGCTCGTTTCAGAATTATTTCCTATAAAGACACAGAATGATTAGTAACAGCTAGGAAACATTTGTGCAAAAGCTCAAAGTTCTCATGACGTTAACATCCAAAGAAGAGATTCATGCAAAACAAAGGTAAACCTGGGGATTTTGCTTGGCTCAAATGCACGTTTTCTATACCAAACCACTACACAATGTGATGCCAACGCAGTATGCTTAAAGAAATAAGGAAATTAATACAAAATTGCAGTTCAGCATTGTAAGCCATGTGAAAATTGTAAACACATATTTTCTTCATCCAGCACAGTAGATGTATTTCCAGCAGTTCGCAAAAGGCAGTAGGTTTTATTCGGTCTGTTTAGCAGATTTATTTAGGACTTCCCATTAGTCACTGTATATTTTGGACCGAATTCAAGGTTATTCTCTTGCCTTAA
>NC_143443.1:34721370-34723870 GCF_987193195.1 Phasianus colchicus
CATGGAGGGGTTGAGCACATCATTCATCAGGAGGCACTCTTGCTTGTTGAAGCAGGACTAATATCCCTGGACTTACTAAGGACAACCTATTTACTGTAAAAAAATAAAGAAAAAAAAAAAAAAACAAATTAAAAGGCATTTAAGTTCTCCCCATTCCATGAAGAAACTGAAAATAGATTTTTCATTTAAAAAAAAAAAAAAGCAAGACACCTTTGTCTTTACCTCCCTAGTTTCACATAATCGCCCAGCTGGTGGGAGGGGAAACAATGGCATTCCCTCACTCGTTTCCATTACAGGCCTCAAACTCTCAGGTCAGTTGATAATTACGGTCAGCCAGATGACGGCATAGAGTTTTCCCTAAAGAACCCCTATGATCAGTGGGAGAACCGCCCCGTTTTCCTGGTCAGAAGGAGAAGCCCACCTCGGCATTCCCAGCGGTGGCATTGTTCCTGCTGCCTGCCTGCCCATTCAGAAGGGCTGGCAGCAAACAATGGCAGCCTGGTGCGACACTGAGCGCAGAAAAGGGGACAGCTCTGCTGCCTTGTTACCAAATAATACCCTCGTTGACAACCACTGGATTACATTCAAACACTTCTGTTTACATATCGCAGAGAATACATTTGATTATGGCTTTTATAGCCTTGGTGAAAGTAGAGATACCAAATGTAGTCCCATGGTGAAGGAAAACCATAGGCAGGGGCGCTGGCATGGCCAGGCTGCTGGCACTGTTTCCCAACCAGTCCTGGTCACCTACCAAGGTAATGGCACGTTTCTTCCTCTAGCAGGGAAAGAACATAGGAACAAAGGAAGGAAGGATGAAAGCAAGGATTATGGATGGTGAAAGGAATGTGTAAACTCCACCAATTCCAGTAGTCGATCAAGACTATAAATTAAGTACCATCTCTAATACTTATCACAAGCATCTTCAAGAACCTGAATCCTGCAAGGATGCTTGAACTTCTGCTGACAACAGGCTTTTCATTTCTTATGTCTCCACAGAAGTCATTTCTGACTGAATGAATGAAAAGAGGAAAATGGAAGGAAGGAAGCAAGGAAAGAAGAAAGATAAGATGAAGAGAGGTGAGGAGAGGAGAAGCAAATAAAGGAAAGAAACAAACAAGAATGAGAAAAGAGCAAAGGAGAAAGGACAGAAAGTTTCTGCAAGTCAAGATGGCAGCACTAGCAGAGGCTGCGAGTCAGCTCAGCAGTTTTTGAACTCTCAAGCTGCAGATTTGGGCACACATTGCACTGCAGAGTGCCATCCAGGTGAGGCAGAAGGGCTGTGCTGGGCTTCTTGCCCCGCCAGCTCCTTGCTCCTTGCTCCCCAGAAATAACTGAAGAATATAGAAACACAGGCAGTCCCTCTGCTTTGCACACACTTTCCCTTAGGATCCCCCAGACACTGCTGGATGGGCTTCTGGCCAGAAGGACACTTGACCATCTCTGCACAGCAATGCACACCTGGTGTGTGGGTACTGCAGGACATCAGCCTTATCTACACTATTCTATTGACGTCGGTCTGCTGCTCTTACAGACATTTAGTCCATGATACTGGATTAGAAAAACGTATTTAAAAATGAAGTATGAAGTTCTATTTAGTGAATAGAACTCAAAGTAGAACCACCTGAAGTGCAATTAGCATATCAGTTAACTTAGTTACCATATCAGACAACATTGCATATTTCAGTCTACTTGAGAGTGTTTTCCCATGTAAAATATCCAGAAATTTACTGATTTATACATACAGAATGAGCAGATCATAAAATATTGGGATCCCCCCAGCAAGAGAGCAGATCTTATCAGTCTGTAACACAGAACACTGCAAAGAAGGGACTTGTCAGCATTTCAACATGAAGCAGAAGGGGAAGGAAACCTGGATGGCATCAAACCCTAAATGCTCCAGTCACGCCAAAAAAATACCACATTCTAATGCATACGTAAGTATAATAAAACATGGCATTTTATGAAACCAACATGATGTGTGATTAATGTGACAAAATATTCCACTACAAAAAATAGAGTGTTTTGTTGGTTTGTTGTATTTCACTGCTGTGGTGCTACATCAAAGTAGCTAAACATCACATTTTGACTATTTAATACTCCAAGGTATTTTACTAATTAAGATCTATTTTACTGAAATAAACTGGGCTTGCATCTGTTTTTATATTTGTGGTACGGTTTGGGAGTTTGTTCCTCTGCTAGGCCTTATAAACTGATAAATACCTCCTCCTTACAGACAGCTCTGTACAGATCAGTTTTCTTCCCTTTGCCCCCACACCCCACGTCACAGACATATGCTGGAGTTCTGTTACTGGAGCCTCTGAGTGCAGAAATCCTTTCTGGCTGAAGCCACGAGCCATGTGATGCGTCTCTGGATTACAGCCTCCCACTTCCACCCTTTCCCAAATAGCTGGTGTGCATCAGCTGTCATAGAAACCCAGAGGAGGCAGCTGTGCTCTCTGTGCAGGAGGGTGCGTGGAGAAGTGCTACCATTCTTCTG
>NC_143443.1:34728870-34731370 GCF_987193195.1 Phasianus colchicus
GAAAGACAAAACAAATGCCTTTTGCTTACGGTTTTCCTCACTTATTTTCATTTACACATTACCAAGAGACGCAATATAGCAAAACCTGCTAAATTTGCAAAATCTGCACTGAAGACATCAGTTAAAGACATTACTACAAAACAACTCAAAATTCAAAGGCCGTGCACTGAGAGCCAGATTGTCATCTGGTTCAAATCTGCGGCTTTCCTTGTGTGCAATGGAATGACACCAGCTCACAACAGCTACAAAACCTGGAACTTACTCCAAGGCCCTTAATTCATTCACTTTGTATTTTGCTGACCGTGTACCTTAGCTCAAGAGACACACTTCTCATGATATCCTGCTGTAGCTTTGTCCAATCTGCATTTACAACAACATTTTTAAGACTCTATAATCTTGACCACATGCAGTTATCACTTTTTAGCAAAATGTATTAAGTAACATCACTTTGAAATACATTACTAACACCAAGAGAACCACAGCCACAGGCTCCACGTTTGATATTTCTGGTACACAGGTGAGGATGTGAGGTTTGGTTTTGCTCAGGTTGTAATTTCTTTGGGGATAGATGGGAAATACATCTGCTTGGACTGCACCATTCTGAAATGCTACCTGCACTTACAAGTTCAGCAAGGGAACTCGGATGGAAAAGCACATCTTTGATGTGTTAACTGTTAAGTCCTAACTTAAAACTACCCAAGAACCCACTTTTCCCATTAGATCAAAATTAACAGATAGAAACAGTTGCAGTCTAGTGGGAAAATATTCATCAAAATGCACATCATCTTCACATCGTCTGCAATCTGCATCATCTATCCAATAAGCACTAAGAACTCTGCCGGAATCCCTACAGTCTGTCGAGTAAACAGTTAAAGGCGATTTGTTTTCGAAAGGGAGATTGATTCATCACATCAAATTTATTACCTAGAATCCTCATCCAAAAGCACCATAAATTAAATTGCTATTTCTCCATTTTTCCCCCCAGCATCTTAGTTAAACTCATTCTTAAATGCCAAAAAAACTGCAATACACATTTTAGATAAATGTCAGCAATACTTCATCCCAAAGTAAGACTTCTCATGTTAGAAACACTGCAAACCACAAAGTTCCTATTTTTTCTTGCGCTCTTATAAATTAAAATCAAATGCATTTAGAAGAATTGGCATGAATAGGTCCTTTCCAGGGTTATGACTTTTTATCCCTAGTCTCAGTTCTGCAGGAATTTTCAGAGCCAGATTGCGAATAGGGTTGGACAAAGTTATTTGGAGCCAACAAAAACTACTTGATCCCATGCCTAAAACTTCAACTGAACCTTTAGGAAAGTTCAAGAAATTTGGATAGATATTCTGAATAATATTTTTCTCACTGAATACTTCTCAACTCCTTTCCCTGGTTGGAGCAGAGTAGGATACACCAGTGACAGTCTACTTCTAGCTGCAAGGAAAACAGGAAGTAACTGGCATCTTGTGAGATATCGAGACGTTATTAAGACCTGATTGTAATTCAGAAATGAATGAAGAAACCGTGTGCTTACCGGTGTAGACAAATCGGCCGGGAGCACCTTTGCAGAACTGTTTGGATTTGTAGGAAAGAGTCACTTCCACAACCCCTGGAATGTGCCGTGGCGGTGTCTGAACTCTGATGGCGTGGGGTGTTATCAGCTACAAAAGTCACACAGAAAATATGCCTTAAATCAAGGTGGCACAGATAAGGCCTAAGGCAGACCATTTACATAATTAAGCAAATGACTTGAAATAGGACTCATGGTCTCAAAATCCTCCCTCCTTGCTGTCACAGTTGAAGATAGAGGTTCTATAGGGTTTTGTGTTGGTTTGTGTTTTTTTTTTGTTTTTTTTTTTTTTAAGAAAAAGCTCTGTAAACGATCCCCGGTTTTAGTTTGCAGGAAAGGCCACAGGGTATCATTCATATGAAAATTGCCTCCATATGTCTCCTTAAGGCTACTTCTAGCAATTTTAACACTAATTGTCCAATTGTAGTGGGAGACCTCCTGCAGCAAGTCTTCCACTAGAGGGCCGTGATGTGCCTCCAGTACATCCCTCTGCACAGCCGAGTGTCACATGCAGATCCATGGCTAAAAAGGCACTGTGAAATAAAATCTCATGATACCTCATGTCAATAGCCTATCGACAGCTTGTTAAAATCATTCATGGAAAAATGTTACAGTTCAAAGCCCACCAATTTAGATAGCTTACCTCACTCCAGACCAACATAGTCCCAAATACGACTTGTAAGCCATCAAAGAAGTTGTCTCCGATTATGATGACAGTGGCCCCACCAGTAGTCCAGCCTTCACTAGGACTGATGGCCTTTATGCACGGAGTAGCTGCTTGTACAAGACAGAAAATCAAGACCTTAATACCCCTTCTTTTCTGATATGAGACCTCTTTGCCAATGACAAACCATGCAAAGCACAATAGGAGGAAAGTGCATGATTTCTTCAGGAGGCATACAAAGGGCAATCATATATCAGCATGTTGAT
>NC_143443.1:34736370-34743870 GCF_987193195.1 Phasianus colchicus
ACACTGATGTACTTTGTGGCGAGAACCAATTTAAACAACTATTTTGTACTTCTGGGGAAGTACACAGAGATAGGAGTGCCAGTGCACAAGCACAGCTGCAACAGTGTGTGAGTGGCTCAGAGGCAGGTGGGCTCCAGAAAAACACTCTGGATTTTCAGAGCCACTTCCTATTCTCTTCTTCATCTCAGCCTATCTTCTTTTAGCAGTCCAGGCAAGAAGTCAATCACATTGAGTCAGTCTGAAGAAAAACATTTTATGCTGTTTTTCTCATACAAAAACGCCACTGCTGTAATCTGCAGCAGTAAGGCCCAGCAACAGGAAATTGACCTCACAGTAAATTCTTTGCAGATTTGGTCATGTTTTTACCATACACTTAAACTTGCATACATAACCTGAGACTGTACCTCTGGATCAAGGAATATGACAAGCCAAAATAAAATCAAGTCAAATTAAATAGCAAGAAAAAGCTGCAAGCAAAACCAGACCAAAAAAAAAAAAAAAAAAAAAAAGGAAAAAGAAAAAAAAAAGAAAGAAAAATTGGTTGTGACTGCAAAACTGCAAGTATTATATAAAGAAAGGAGTCAGAAGCAAATTCAGAAGTGACCGTATTCTGGTTGAGAGGGGCTGAGAAATACTAATGGACTTTTTAATGGGTGGTTTGACTGATGAAAGAAGAAATTATGGAAAAATAAATGTAATGGTGTATCAACATAAACAATGGTGGGAAAAAAAAAAAAAAAAAAAGCATTGCAAATAAAAAAAAAAGACATGTAAATGTGTGCCTACCATTTTCCAGATAAGAAGGAGCCGTACCTTCTGAGGGGTCAAGGCGGCGAGCCCGCCTTCCATGTTTGGAATTGTTGTGTACAAACATGTTGTCTGAGACAGCCAGAACGTGGCCATCCACATTGACTGTTGTTGATACAACAACCTAAAAAGGAAGAAAGAAAAGGAATTTCAGAAGTCTGCATATTTTCAGGAACTCGGATATATTAATAGATCTTCTGAGACAAAACAACATCACAATCTGTTACTTTTCACTTGAAGCAAAGTGAATGACAACTATGAATACATCTTTGTTTATGTGGCTAACATTGGTGATTTTTAGCTCACAATTGTTTCTCTTCAGAACCTGCTACACTAATTAGAGTTTAATCTCCTATTATGCTAACAAATGAATTCAATTCAGGGAAATATTCTTCTAGCCATTAGTTTCAGAAACACCCCTCTAGCCACTCATTTTAAACGCTGCTGTTTTGATTGATCTGTTGATATATTGATTAGATAGTTTATCTAATTAAAATTTGTTCACTTGAGACTGTCTTCAAATGAAGGGTTGTGAGGATTCCAAATAAAAAAAGCTTAATAAATCAGGAACTATCGTAACTCCCCATTTTTTCTTCAGTAAATGATCTCCAGGTCAGTTTTACAATTACATTTAATGTCTGATAATGAACTTTTTTGCATCTGAAAAGACTGAGTTGAATATGAATAGTGAAAGTGTTTTCAATCCATGAAAAGTATCCCTTCTCAAGTTCATTTGGATGGTGATTGACCCTGGTATGTCAATGGAATTTCCTCCTTTATTTTTGAGTGAAAGGCTCCTATTCTTGTGTCCAGGTTCAGAGTCCGGCCATAGAAGAGATGATGGATAGGGCCTTCTTTGGCTTCCAGCTGCTTCTCAGTAGAAAATGGAAAAGGAACATATGCAAAACACACAACCTTCTCGATAAAAACACCTACACAATGGATTTGTGAAACTCATTCTGGAAATGATATTTCACGACCATAAGCCAAAGAGGAAATTGTGAGATGTGCGTGTGTCACGTGGGACATATAGCTTCACAGGTTGGTTGTTATTATCCCAGATAGACTTTTACATCTTATTTAAATGCTCCAGCATGGACCCTATGGTGCGGGTTCCAGATTTGCTAAATGCAATAATCACAGTAGCTTTTTCTTTGCGGTTTAGCATTAGTAGAGTCCTCAAGGGCAGTGGCTATGTGAAGCTGTGTTAGGTCGTACCAGCAGCATGGAGATGGTGGCAAAGGCTAGTACAAATTTTAGCTTTTGTCTTCTGCTTATTTTACTTTTGGACATAGCAAAAATGATTTTCAGGATTCTCACACCAGCTCCCATACCCAAACACATAATGAGCAAAAAAAGAGGAAAAAAAAAAAAGAATCCTCCATTTCCACAGCGCTAGTCTCAGGCATCAGAAGACAATTCTTATCTGTTTCTGTGTTTTGGATCACCTCTGATCCTGCTTCTTATTCACAACCCATAATTAGCTTTCAGCTATCACAGCACCTTTTCTGTGTACTCTGCCTCCTCTGAGACAGCCATCTGCGTTCTCCTTTCGAACAGCCCGAGGGCAGCTCTCTGCCAGTCTGCTCTGCTCCCCTATCTTTCTCATCCCAGAAGTGGACACTTTCACTCCTGTCGACATCCACTTTGGAGAGTGCTGAGGTTGCACACTCACCGAAGCACAGAGCTACCGCCATGCCACTGGGCTATCGGCTTTCACTTTTAATGAGATTTGCAGACTTTAAAAAATATTGCAAAACATACAGGTGTGAATTTCAGCAAAGACTTCTGGATTTGGTTCCTAGAACACAGTATATTAAGAAGACAGGGAAAGGTGTATATAAAAATGACAACTATTTTTGTTCTGTCATGTATATATAGGTCAGTCACCAAGGGAAAAATACTGTAGTTCAGCAAAAGAAAGTAGACATGCTATGTTTTGTTATATTGGCTTATTCCTGCAACACACCTAAAAAGGTGCTGAGACAGTGAAACCAGTTAAAAATATTGTTCAAGATCTGACATACTGTTAAGTCCAGTTAAACCTTCTGAGAGGCAGGGAGATTAGCTAAAGAGACCCAGGAAAGTCTTTCTAGTGTCTACTGGTTCCACTGTCGACCACAAGATCACTCATGACTGATGCTTCATTTAGTCATCGGTGAGACAAAGAGGGCATTTCCACTCATTCCAGGTTTGACCTTCTGTTCTGTTCAGATGGATCAATATCACCAATGCCACGTGAAGCTGAGATGCATGAAAAATGGAAGCTTGGCTCAATTGTTTTGAAGAAATATTTTTTCCAGCTACAGAGCTTTTCTGTTGGCTGGCTCAAGTGTCCTGGCTTCACCAGTTGGTTGGCTGTGCATGAAAACAGATGTCACATGTTTTGCTATCAAGTTTAACCACAAGTTATTCTTCTCAAAACTAAGAAAGTTTTGAACATCTCAATGCTAGCTCATTATTAGTCCCAAATATGAATCTTTTGGAAATCTTTTTGAAACAAAACACGTATAGTTCCTAGCAAGAATTTCAAGTGACCCCAAATACGGAGGAAATAATTTGTCCACCACATCAGATGTCTTTCTGTAGTGTTATCATTCACCACAAGATAATTCAAAAGCTGTAAGGAGAAAATAAAGTATTAAGCACTTTCTAATACAATTCAGATAAAAATATGTGGGTTATACCACTGCTGCTGGATTTACAAGTTGTAAACGTGAAAGGAAAAACTAGATCCAGACTTTATCAAGTTCCGCTGCTGAATTTCTAACAGCTGTTTACATGGTTTACATATGTAAAATCTCCACAAGTCTCAGTTCATACTACAATGGGGGTGTTGAAAACTATGCTTTCTGAGAAGGTACCCACTTACATCACGATGATCCATAACAGCCCACTGCAGAACTGGACAGGTCCCAGAAACAAGCATTTAAATTAATGGAGAATTTATAAAATAGTCATAGCATTTTGGATACATAAGTATTGAAACTACACTAAGTAGAAGACTGACACTAGATTTTCATTAAACAGAAGTTCAAGAAGTTTGAAATTTAGAGTAAATCCTATATGGTATTTGTAGGAGATATCTGTACCTGGAATCTTCGCATGTCTCGTGGGTTGCCTGCATTCTTCAAACAGTTCTGATTGCACTTGAGGAAAAACTTTAGAAAGAATCTATGAAAACACAAAATTCAAATCTATTAGTTTCATCAAACTGTAAATCCAATTTTAAAAAGTTTAATACAATCTTATGATAGTTATACACAAAAGAATACTGCTAGTAAACTATTACTTTCTTATTAATGTATGTATTTTAAACGGTAAGACCTCTGTCATAAGCAGAACATTATTGCCAGGGAAAGGCAAATTCATATTTTTAATTTTTCAACAACTACAAATACATTGACTCCGGGCCATATTTTAGCTTGGTGTGGGAAAGTTGATTCCAATGATTCATTGACTTCAAAGGCAATGACTAACATCCGATGAAAATTTGTTTCTATTTTTTAAAATGTTTTTTGTACATTAGCAGTAATGACCTCTATCCCAAAAAAAATTCTAAGGTAGCGAAGGATCGGTCTTCCAAAAATCTCTTGGCTTTGCATCTAGCTTGGCAGCCCTAGCTATGCAAAGGGACTTGGTCCAATCCTGCTGACTCCAGTGAGGCTCAGCCATGGATCTGGCCTGAAGAAAGGCCCTGTTTGAGTCATGTTTTTTTTAAAAGGTAGGGAACGTGGAGGATTAGACCCTGTTTTACGACCTCTCCAAGCTGTGCCAGCCTTTAGCTGTTAAAAGTAACTCTACCTGTGCACAGAAATCCAGCTGATTTTTTGCTGTGAGGCAATTAGCAATTATTTAGGACTAAACTGTACCACTGAGGCATCTCCCAGCAAACCATTCTGTAGCAATACTGCCTCGCGGGAACACAGCAAGCACTTATCAGAAGGGGAAAAGCGTGAAAGGGTGCAGACCCGCTGCACTCCTGCACAGGCTGCTGAGTACGTGCTGTGGGGTGGTGGTTCCACTCTCATTCCTTTACTCCTCACTCTCAGAAATCACTTTGAAAAGAAAGCAACAATTTTGTATCCATGCTAAAGCCTGCAAGTGGGCTGAGCCACATTGCGGGAAGTCTCTAATTCCTCTCCTGACATCAGAGGATGTCCACAGCCTAGCACCTCCTCTTCTCTTTTCATGGAGTTCTGATTTCATATATAATAATTATTTAAAAGTACTAAGGGTTTTGGTTTTGGGCTCATGATTGGCACCAAGTAACAAGCAAGGCTCAGGACTCCTTACTCAGAGTTTCTCAGAGGCACCACCCCATTAATTTGTGCTGTCCACCTTTATTTATTTTGAATAGCAAGGTTTGGCAGAGCTTTTATATTTAGTCTATGAGCCATTATTACTTATTCACACCAATCTGTACAAATGACTATCTTAGCTATAAACACTTTGCAGAAATTTTCATGTGCAAATAATATTCCTGGCAGGAGGTATGCCAAGAAATTCTTTCCTTCATCAGTACCCAGTACGGCCCTATTGGAGTTTAGAAGAAATCTCATAACAGTTGTGCCACGCCACATGGTCTTGCAAAACTTTGGGGTATCCAGACAGGAACATCACAAATGACTGCCCCATACTACAAACTGGTGCCTACAATCATGGCTCTTCTTTTTAAGTTAAACCTTGAAAAGGACCCTAATATCAACATGGGGTACTAATGCTGAAGGTATGATCTCCCATATCTAACAGACAAGGGAGATGACTAGTGTTACTTCTATTGAGCATAGAT
Source organism: Phasianus colchicus (assembly GCF_987193195.1). Taxonomy (NCBI): domain Eukaryota; kingdom Metazoa; phylum Chordata; class Aves; order Galliformes; family Phasianidae; genus Phasianus; species Phasianus colchicus. The sequence continues at coordinate 34,741,970 of NC_143443.1, forward strand.
AAGTTAGTGCTGTCAATTCAGCTATCCCAAAATCTGCAAACAGTTTCCAGCTGTTTAGCAGAATGAAAGCTGGAGTTCCATTGTGGCTGACAGAATCTGCTCTCTTGGAGGTTCCCTTGAACTCAGGTTTTCTGCACACCATTGCTGGAATGCCACAAAGAGTTTCAAACATCCCATAAAACTTCATTTGTGTTAGCCACATTTTCATTCTAATTTTATCTGTGGGTTGTTTATTATTTTTTAAAGTTTGTGAGTTCCAGAGACCGACTCATCAACTGAGGACTGCCTAAGCACAACAGCATTTCTGTTCCATCTCTGGTCTTTCTCCCACACCTGTTATGAAGTAGCCCTGATGCTGAGTCTGCCCTACCTTGTGCCAACCACACGCTATGAGAGCCTTCGGCCTCAGTGTTCCCAGTGCCACAGCCATGCTGACAAGAAACACCTCAGCTTTTTTTCTGATCTCAGATGTGTGTTGTGAAGCTTTCTTAACTAATGTTTGTGAATCGTACTGAAATTCTTAAATGAACTGTGCATGGAGAATGCTAAGTATTATTCCTACTGGATTTTTTTCTTAAATTGAAGCATTCAAGATGAATTGTTTCTACACAGAGAGCTCACATCCAGTCCAAAAAGGGTCACTAAGCACTCCTTCACTAAACATTACCTGGAACCTGTATTTGTTCAATTATTTGTTGAAAAACAAAACACACTTGGTGGAATTAGATGTTTTTGCCATGAAGAACCTGAGGACTGAGCTAAGCATTGAAGCCACAACACTGGGGTGAACACAAGCAGCATTCACATCCCAGCTCTGTGGATCCCTTGATACCAAGACCTTTTTGTTCTTTGCAATCCATGTTTTCAGCAAATCTGTGGAGCGCAGGTGGTACTGAGACAAGATTTTCAGAGGAAGACTACATAAGTCAAAAATCACATTCCCAGGCAGAGCATTTCTTATGCTGTCCAGGCAGAGAAAACTGACTTGATTTTTCTTCTCATCTGACAAACAAGAATCAGGAATGGATGATCCCTGCAGAAGAGAGCAGGTACTGTCCTCAGCAGAGCCTGCAGACTCGAGGCAAGAGCTCTGCCACACACTGAGAAGTCAGCAGCTGGATTTGAGCTCAGTTTGGCTGTGTCTCAAACTCGGTTTCTATAATAGAAAGGCAAGCCTTCTAGATTTACCTCTCCATGCTACACTTCCTATTGCATCCACAAGTGTTGTCTTTGCAATAAACACAGGCTTGCAGAATAGTCTTCCTAGGCATACCAATCTGTTCCTAAATCTGTTTCCTGATATGGAAAAAAAATGCAGTCTTAGTGATGCTCCTCTCCTCCAATTTTTTCACATGGCTAGAAAAGGACTGCTACCACCTTAATTAAAATGTATTGCCTACCACAAGACTTCACTATTTTAAGATAAAATTTACATCTTTTATTAACTCACCTCACCTATACACTTAGCTCACAATGCCTCTCAACGCCCATCTGCCATCCGTGTACAGTAAGTCACTTGATATTCCACCCACCAATTTTTCCTAACAACCACTGTGCAATTAAACTCAACACGTTCTGTTGCGAGGTAAATTAGGCACACCTGCGGCCAGACTTCATTTGAACTGCATCAGAAAAGGACCTAACAAGGTGAGAGCGTACCACAAAGTTATAGTCCTGTCAAGCAATTAGGTTTTCACTTCTGGGACATCCGCACAGTGCAATTATGCTACACATTACAACCTGGCTAATCTTCTGAACAAATGTCATGTCTCAGAGAAGCTAGTAAAAGCAGTTCATCTGCAAATGTGTCTGCTCTTAAGCCTCCACCTTATGCACATAACAACCTACAGGAGACTTTTTTTGTGATATGAAAGATCTTTTTTCCATGGGAGATTTTTAAA
>NC_143443.1:34763870-34771370 GCF_987193195.1 Phasianus colchicus
TCTTTCAAAGACTGTAGAATAGGATCCACAAAGGGAAATCTTATGAGACTGTAAAAATAGACTATAATTTGGAGGAAATTCAGATGTGTTCCCTGCTCTTGTCATCGCTGCAGAGAAACACTTTAATTTGATATGAATTTCTCAGGAGAAACTTTAAATTAACTTAGATTTAGCTACGTTTGAGGTATAGCAATTCAAAGCAACAAAATAAATGACTCTTTGCTGACTCCGGCATTTCTACATTCATGCTCCTATACGTTCTTTTTTATTTTCTGCTCGGGCTAAATAAATGCCAATATTCACCTTGAAAGAGTCATCATAAAGTAACTCCCATGGGATATAAAAATATACTTCTCTCATCCTCCATCCAAACAGTGTCAGATGAAGTTAAAAGACATGGTAAATGTGCTAAAATCTGCTTATCTGAATTTTTTTCAGTATAACTGAGCAGTCATCACCTAAACTGTCAAGATGCGCTGGATATAGAAAAGAGCAGTGCTTTTCAAGCAGATTTTGAGTAGTTTAGAGGCTGCTGCTGAAAGTACTCTGCAGGCAAAAATCTTCTAAAGGCGCACGTAAGCACAGGCATTAGGGCTATTGGCTTAGGATCAGTTCTAGAATATTTGTGTTTAAATACATCTGCAATAGAAATGTTATTTGAGGAAAGACCTTTAAAACTTCAGCTTAAGCTCTACCAGTTCACCCCCACACTTACTTCAGTTTCAGTTTCTGGTAACAAATTATACGTGTGGAAATACGAGAACATATAGAAATTAATGGATGCTATTTCATAATCAAGTAACTGGAAAACTAAATTTCAGTATTGCTGTCTGGAAGAAACTACACTGGCTAACGAAGGACCTGAAGAAATAAGAGCACAAAACCCTGACTGCAGTTAGGAGGAGCAGCAAAAAAAGAAAATGCAATTTAAAGATGAGTCATTGCCTTGGCCAGGAAATGGGGGAAGCAGGCCCCTCTGGTGACAGGTGGACGGCAGGGCTGACATGTGGCACCTGGACATTCCAGAGATTCACTTGGTCAACACGTGTGGTTGTGGGTCCGAATGACTCCCTGTGGGTCCTATACAGCACAGCCGCCACAAATGCAACCATAACCCACCTAGGTGAGGCCCCATCTGGAATACTGCGTCCAGGTCTGGAGCCCCCAGTACAAGAAAGACAGGGAGCTGTTGGAGAGGGTCCAGAGGAGGGCCACAAAGATGATCAGGGGACTGGAGCACCTCCCCTATGAGGACAGGCTGAGGGAGCTGGGCTTGTTCAGCCTGGAGAAAAGAAGGCTGCGGGGTGACCTCATTGCAGCCTTTCAGTACATAAAGGGAGCCTACAAAGAGGAGGGGAATCAACTCTTTGAAAGGGTGAGTGACAGCAGGACAAGGGGAAATGGTTTTAAGCTGAGGGAAGGGAGATTTAGGTTGGATGTCAGGGGGAAATTCTTTACGGAGAGAGTGGTGAGGTACTGGAACAGGCTGCCCAGGGAGGTTGTGGATGCCCCGTCCCTGGAGGTGTTCAAAGCCAGATTGGATGGGGCCCTGGGCAGTCTGGTCTAGCATTAGGTGGAATGGTGGTGGCCCTGCATTGGCAGGGGGGTTGGAGATTCATGATCCTTGAGGTCCCTTCCAACCCTGGCAATTCTGTGATTCTGTGATTCTGTGATGCTCCATGCTGAATGGATGCTTACCAACCTCTGTGCACATTGCTGCAACGAGGTCTGATCCCCCACCATTAATATCAACAGGATTTTTTGCCACCAATATCAGTTATTGTGGGACCTAAAGCCAAGAGTTAATGCCTCAAGTTTTACATAGATGCTATGAACGCCTGATAGCACAAGCAAATGCAGCTCTACTGAAACGGGTGGACTTGCACACGCTTCTTAATGTTTTACACGCACTGACATCAATGTTGTAATTTCATAGTGTTATGTAAGCACATTATTGTAACATTTGTGAAAAATACCTTGCAGAAATTCCATGCAAAGAAGTTATTTCCCATTTGCTTCAATGAAAACACAGCTCCATTTACAGATAACGTGAAACCTGTGTTCTAATAAGAGGTTCATCTTTAATTATTCATGATTACACTTATTGGTATCCGGCATTGCACTTAGCAGCAAGGTGTATGGTGCCAGAGCCTCAGCGTGTGCCCAGGGACACGGGCAGGACCTCGGGAGCAGCTGCCCTGCTGTGTCACCTCCAGCTGCCACCACCAAGTGCCTGCAGCCCGCCCCTGTCCTGCAGACCAACAGTGTCTGTACTCAAGGAGACGCTGCTGTCTTCGTGGTGCACGCAGCACCTGCTGGTCTCAGCAGTGGGATCTGGATTAAGGCAAGGGGCTTGCACCAGGCACCCTGATAATAAAACAGTCTTGGTTTGCTCTCTGCTTGCTACAGCTTCAGCTAAAAATTAGGCAGAGCAAAGGTCTCTTAATGGAATATATCTCAAACCAACTTTTAATTCTTTTTTATCAAAACATACGAATTCTATCGTTAGGGCAACACAGGAGATTGGTAGCTGTGTGCTCCGGAAGTACTCTTTTTCTAAACATCTAGACTCTTTTTTGAGACATCACTCAAGAACTGAAGGGTTCCAGCGGGGCTGTACTAGAGCAGGGTCAGGCCCCAACAGCAGGCCCATCAGCCACACTACAGACACAGCCCAGGCATCTCCTGGCCCCAGGATGTCCCCTTGTGCAAGGCACTTCTGTGGGATGCGCGTACCTGGAGTGCAGCCCATCCCTGTTCACACCACATTCCTGCCCTACGCAGTGGGTCAGAGGTGGAGAGGTTCCATGGCACTGCCAGAAAAGCCACGCTCCACACCCATGAGGGAACTCAAATAGCTGAGATGTATCCGGAGGGAACATCTGGGCCATTGTGAGCAACTTACATCCATTTACTTAATTGCAATCTTCAATGAAATTGTCCGTCATAAAAGATGCCACAAGAATTCTGATTTTAACTGTCTATCTGAACACGTTGCCACGAACACTCGCATCGTTTGTCTTAATTTTATTTCACTATCACTAACTGTAGGCCCTACTTCAGAAATATTTTGAATTTAGTTTTAATTGTACGGCTTTCAACTCACGCAACATTTCTCTTTGTGTTGAAAGCATCACGGTGATTTATCCTCATTATTGTGTAAATAGGTTTCGGCAGTTCTCAGTAAATAAAACAAAGAGTGACAGGAGGAGAAGGGGGAATTTGCTTTCCTACCAATTAGAGTAGCCTTAGGCAGTACTTTTAAGAGGAGATAAATCCTGCAAATCACTAAAATGATCCTGTCACATGCACCAAATATTAAAATCACACAGCGGCGCACTTCATACAGTTTGCTTTGGTTTAATGAGTTGGGGTGGGCTCTGTCATGAGGTTTGCATCTCGCAGTTGGGGACTGTTGATTGACAGTGAAGATCATGCCCAACTGCAGCTTCCTAACCAGTAGGGCCAGATGGAAAATCACAATTCATGTTTAATATGCAGTTTTTCAGCTAACGAAAATTCCCAAATTGTCTCCTCACCTCCTACCTGAAAAAATTTTCCCATAATAAATGCAAAATATGCCTCATATTAGCCAAGAGTAGTTTTTGCCCCTTCCAGCAAGTTATTAAAAAAATCCTGTATAAGTGATCCCTATTAAGTGAACAACCTGTTAGCTTCTTCAATTATTCAAGTAATCAGAGATTAAGTTTCTGAAACATCTGTTGTCACACTTTGACACCGCTAAAAGCGGCGCGTCAGGACACAGGTAGGATTACCGAAGGAGGGGACGCTCTCCAAGTACCAACCATTAAACAAATGCTTCCTCCTATGACGTTTTCTATGCAACACAACAGCACCATCAGTTTCCCATGGCACAGTGTGATGATGCCAATGCTCACCTCAGGTTTGTGGAGGAGGAAGTGATGGGGTGAGGTATGCAAGGGCATCTCTGGGCACAGAAACCAAGCGTGCCGATGCAGAGTAATACATGCAGTAACGAGATGGTTAATTGCAAGCCTTTAATGATGAGCGGGACATAGCAGACACACTGCACGGTGCCACAGGAGCCCTTATAACTCACAGCCTTGCTGTTACACCTCGTAGTGTCCTATTTTCAATTATTATCTCCCCCTACACTGTTCTCCCACAGTCAAGTTTTACACTCTGACATTTATACTTAGTATATTGAGCAATGATTGTTACCTTGTTACAGCATTTTTTGTGCAATGCTTTATGAGAGTGGAACTAAATGTATGACAGGAACCCCAGTAACCTGAGACCCTGGGTCAGTAATGTATTAAAACAAAACAAGACACACATGGCTTCGGCACAGCAAGAAATCATGCAGGAATGGGGACTCGGACAGGCTGAGATAAAGAAGCCCACCTAACAGCTGCAATTATAGCCTTCGTTATACGAGTCAATCCATTACTGCATATAGGCTTGACAAATTACCATAAACACAAAAACAGCAACGTAATTTTGCTTTGCGTTGGACACTTTGGAAGTCGGTACATCTAAACGTATCAGTAAATACTAATTAATTAATCAGCCTTGTTGTTGGTATAATGATTATGATCTTTTTTTAATTTGAAAACTTCCTCCAACTAAACAACTGGCAAATTATGATTACAGTGGTTAGGGGATAAAGTCATTGATTTGCATTCTCATTTGAAATGGAGCAGTGCATCAATTTGTAAATGTCCCAGAATAAATAGAAGTTCTTCATTATTCCTTTCACTAATGTATATCTGCAAATTAAAGATGAGCTTTACATTAAATAAACGTCCACTGTCAGCTACCCACCAGTTAACAAATGCTGGTGCGATCTTTCCATCGTATTGATTTAGAAGTATTAAATTACACAATTGTATTTTATCACTTTCTTATATGTAAAATCTCTCTTCTGCTCAGCATACAGGATGGAGAATGATGATTAACATTACCTCATTTGTGTTTTATATTCCCTGAAAAATACATAGCACCGTGACATCCACAGGGCACGTCTTCCTAACCTTGTCGTTTATTAAGTCAGTGTCTTATCAACCTCTTTGCAGACACTTCCCCACCACACTTACGAGTTCTGATGTTAACAGCCCGGCCCCTCTGTGCAGTGAAATTACCACTGAATTACTATCTTTAGTGAGAGTAGAGCACAGAGAGACCAACACGGGTGGGATGGGTATGGGAGAGATGCACTCCATCACCACTGGCTTCACCTACCAGCAGTAACTTCCTATACCCCTACACAATGTCCCTAAGGCCCTATTTAGGCCATGTTTTGTATTTTCCAAGGTTTTCCTTTGCCCTACCTCCTGGTTACTCTGCACGGCCAGAAGCGTTCTCAGCTTTTCATAGCACAGCCCACAAAGCCTACCCTGCTGTGTCAGATGCAGTGAGCACTCAGCACACCTAAAATAAAGCTCCAGGTGTCTGAAGCAGTGAACCAGGCAGAGAAAGATGCTGCAGCGCTGAAAAACTGGGCATGACTTTTTCAGTATGACACAGAAACTATGTGACAGAAACAGACATCCAAACTGTAGCTGAGACTTAATTCCTTGGGTCAGCAGGACCCAACGACAGGACTAACACCTTCCTGCCTCAAACATGAGATGTTGTCTGACCTCAGTGAGGAACTAGAGGTGTGGTGGGTTCCAGCTCTAGCAAGAGCCACATCCAAGAGCAGCCATCATGCAAATGAAGACCCTAAGAGATTTTGTGTCCATGTGTCATAAAGAAGGTAAAATTGAGATTTCAACAGACAACTGACAAATCCTCAATGGTCAGCGTGCGAATTTTCCAACTTAGCGTTCTTTAATACATCCCTTGGTGTAATTTCCTGCTCTCGATATAGAATGGTGGGAATGTGACCACCTGGAGCCAGAGAAACCCTCTCCATGGCCCACAGAAGAATGTTTCAGGAGCCTCCACCCCAGTGGGCTCCAGCCCACCCTGAGCACTGACACAGGAGCACTGCCTGTGGAAGCCCAGCACTTCTCCCATGACAACTTAGTCTAATTGAGTGGGACAAATTATCTTACAATGGACTCTGTGCAACAGCAGCAGGGCTAAATCTATACTCCAGCTAACTCCGAACACATAATTTAGCCATAAGAGACTAGCAATGTCAGTGGTTTCAAAAACTATTTGCTAAAAGCAGAATAAAATTAAGACTCGGAATGCTGATTTCAGCTCCAGCAAGTGGCACAATATGTCTATAACATGTGAGTTTAGAGACAGAATTACATTATTCTTCTTTCACAGCTTCTAGTGTTTCTTTTTTGTGCCTCTGCTCCCTAGCTTCAGCCCATGGTGCCGTGCTCCCATGTGGGATCAGGCTCAGAAGGGGGTCATGCAGCCGGATGGCATGGAGGAGAGGGCAGACCCTTTGCCCTCACTTCCTGCAACCCAGTGCCGGATAGGAATAAACACAGCCCAGCATTTCAGCTCACTCTTGGCTTTCCTCCTAGCATAAAACATCCAGCTTCATTGTCTGATCTAGCCCTGCTGGTAGATCTACGATGTCAGAGAATACTTAGCCTGATTCATCTGGTCTTCTCTACCTTTGAGTATCTCCGTGTCTTTTAAGAAGTTATCTTTTTGAAGTTAAGTAAAAACTTGAGAAATTCAAATGAAGTACTTCAAAACACAAGTGCTGATTTTGCTGGCTGTATCTAACTCATCATTTTTAATAGAAGGAGGTAGTGGGCACTAATGAGCAACTAACATTTGCCATCAGATCTGACACTTCACCACAGTTTAATCTGTTTTTTTTTTTTTTTTTTTTAATTTCTTAGTTGTGAGAAATACGCTGGGAAAGGCTTCTTCCTTCAGGTAGAAGATACAAATGTTAGCACATCCATCCACAGGGAGACTTGGAGTGTTCTGCATTGACATCTCCTTGTATCCCAACAACACACACTACAGTGGGGCAAATAATTAAAAGATAATCACAGTATTACTCCTTGTGCTGCTCGCACTGCCACTGACAGCTATTATAAAGCCTGCAACCACCGCTGTCTTAAAGCAGATCACTGCACAGAGTCCAAGAAGAAGCTCCAGTTGGCCATGAGTAGCTTATCATCACTTCAGCATTGACACTTTATTTGCATGTATTAAACTGCATGGAATGCACTGCTTTACACACTCCAGACAGCACAGAGCTCATCCTCCAAAGGCACGGTGCTGACCACAACACTAATTCCAGAACAGAAGTTGGCTGACCCCCATGTTGTCCGCAGCAAACCATCAAACCACTTCATTTTATCCGTACTTTTTGGATCAGTTGTTTCCCGTCTCCTTTCGGAAAGAATGCTGATCTGTGACAAAAATCACTTTGAACTATAGGGCCAGAGCCATGCGTTTGTCCTGGCAGTGTTTGAATGGAATCCCTAGAGGGGCCCTGGAGATGGGTCATGGACACGGGGAGGTGGCCGCGCTGCTGAGCTCCGTCAGGCCACGATATCCTGCTGCTTACGTTCTTCCTACAGAACAGTTAAA
>NC_143443.1:34776370-34793870 GCF_987193195.1 Phasianus colchicus
AAGAAAAGAGAGCTCCAGAATGGAGAGCACTGCGGATTTCTTTATTTATTTTAAAGGGGAAGGTTTAGGCACAGACAAGAATGGCAAGCACGCGGAGTGCAGCCTGCATCCCTCCGCTCCTCCGGCCTCAAAGGGAAGGAATAGATGACTTCAACACATGGCGGGGGTTAAAAAATACGAAGAAAATTTCTTAAGCTTCACTCCCTGCTATCAACAGTTTGGAATTTACACTGGTGCTTTACATCATTACCCCAGTCGTTCACAGCTTTTTAAGGCCGTAATGCAAACCAGATGCGGGCAGGACAGCAGGGCAGCGCTGCAGCGCGGCTCCCACCGCTCTTCCTGCACTGGGGGCTCTCCAGAAGCAGCAGGCTGCTTAAAAAAATACCTGGCCCAAATTGAGCATTTGCTTGACATGATGGAAAAGTGAGTGCTATTTTCTGTTATATTGCCCCTATTCTACATCGACAAGAATTTTTTTTTTTTTTTTTTTTTTTTTTTTTTTTTTTTTTTTGCTGTTCCCAACTGATTTCACAGTAGTGAACTCCGTTTATGAATTATCTGACACATTTCTTGCAATTCTTCTGACAACAGTGCTCAGTGGAAATTTCAAGGCACCTCTCTTCTGACAAGTAGAAATATCAATATTTGAATAAATTGTGGATTTTAAACTTCTCACTCTGATGCACCACAGCAAGGAAGACTGAATTTTTCTTTTGCTGGGTCTAATCCCCTTGAGCCTAAAGGAAGAAATCTGTATGCAGCGTTTCATTACAAGAAAGCTGTACTGAGTGACATTTGAAGCACACATCTAAGTCGACCTGATGAAGTTTACTTCCTTCAAACAACAAATAGCAGCTTTGTATTATTTCCCCTTCTTGGGGGAAAAAAAGCAAAAGCATGATGTCTGAGCAAAAAGCCGAAATGTTGATTCACAAATTGACAGGCCAATCTTTAAACAAATGTGTTTCTTGGGGGAAAAATGCAGCTTTGTTCAAGCTGAGCATTTTTCTTGTGCCTGACAGAAGCATTCCGGGGCTGATTAGAAGGAACTTGTTAGGGCTCTGTCTCAGACACTCTGACTCCACTTTTTAACAAGCATGCAAAGAAAACAACATAAAGATAACAAAACATTGCCATTACCATCTATGGGCTCTGTTTTGGCTTTTATTTTTTTTTTTTTTACCGCTCAGCTCGGAAGCATTTCCCCACTCACCCTGCACACGGCGGTACGGGATGGCAGCAATAGGGTTCAAGGCCCCGTGCAGAGCTCAGGGGCTGTGGGACGGCCCTGGCACCATGCAGACATCACTCATCCCAGGCCCCTCGCACCTTCCTTGAAGGGTCCACCTCATTCTCACCCAGCCTGAAGGACATCGCTGCGCATCTGTCCTTGCTGACATCACCCACAGCAGGCTTCTCCCACTCTGGCTGAAGCACACTGGGAAACTCTCCTAAGCAGAGACATCCACCTTCACCACATCCAAGGGCTGCAGACCAGGGATTCTGTATGTCCAAAGAGCCAATGGATGCCATCGCCCCGGCTACAAAGAGCTGTGCAACACCGCTGCATTGGCAGATCTCTCCCATAGAAAGCATACCTCTACGGCTCTTAGCAGTGCTAATTACTATAGCATGCAAACTGAAATAAAGCAAAAGGTAGCAAATATGAAAAACTGATTAAAAACATTTCCAGGCTGGATGTGGCTCTGGGCAGCCTGGTCTGGTGGTTGGCAACCCTGCACATAGCAGGGGGTTGGAACTCAATGGGCACTGTGGGCCTTTTCAACCCAGGCCATTCTATGATTCTATGATACGATTCTATGATTTTTCCCCCGCATGATTCTTGATAGCAGTCAGATCTGTTGGCTGAAATCACCTGGAGGACATGGAAGTTCCACATTCATTCAAGTGAAAGCGTGTAGAAAGACAGCTAAGTGGTCAGGCCTCAGAAAGTACTTGAATCCTGAATATTTCACTGCAGGATTTGCTACCTAGTTCTTATTGGTGGAGGTAGAAAATCCATTTGGAACATTTCCCACTGGAAGCCAAGAGTTTGGAGGGATGCTAAAATGAGCTATGACAGCAGATAGAATTACCAAACAGAATCATGTGGCCCTAATCTCTATATGTGCAGCAGGGGAGAGCTGCATCCTGCGGTGACCCTCTGCCCCCAGATGGCTGCAGAGCACAGGGGCACCAGGGCTGGCTTTGGACCCAGGGCCAAGGATAGGGCTGGGAGAAGGATCAAGCCCTGGCACATAGAGCTGCCATGGCACAAACACCATGGGCACGGCTGAGGCTGTGGCTATGCGCACTGGTGGTGAGTGGAAAGCCAAAAACTAAGAGTTGGGTTTTGAAGGAGCATCTCAGGAACACACAGCACCCTGGGCTGCAGGAGGACTCAGGGGGATGTGGTGGGTGAGTCAGTCATGCTGTGGGCTCCAGGGGCACCAGCCTGCCCTAATGAGGCTGGGAGCAATAACGAGCGCGACCAAATGGCAGCTCTGTGCTGACACCTCTCCTCCTGTCGTCTGAAGTCCTCCCGTTAAACTGAAATATTTGTGGTGATACGGCGAGCTATAAAAACAGGGTCGAGCTGCTAAAAAAAAAAAAAAAAAATCAGCTCATGACTTCTGCCTGAAAATTGGCATAAGCATTTCTTGGTGGACCAGGTCAGATACACTGGTGCCACTGTAAATGAAAAATTATGCTTAGGGGAATTTCTCATTACGTCAAATACACTTGCACTCCGCTCAGCAGACCTCAGGCTTCTTCTCTTGTTCAGTCCCTCCAGTGGCACGAGGCCAGCCTGACACTGATCTATCTCTGCAGATGGGAGATAATCTTTAACAACAAACCTAAAACCCACAAGTGGTGTGAGTTTTGGGTTTGGCTTTCTTTTTTTTCTTTTTTTTTTTTAAATTTTTAAATGGAAGCACAAACCAGTACCTGTGTGCCATATGGAACAAAAAATCTCAAAGCTCTTGGATTTGTTAGGCTATCATCCATTGATTTTTTATTTTCACTGTCATATAGCTCATATGATCTTATCCACTTGTACAGTTCTGTTGAATGAAGGCTGACAAACCACTGATGTTTTGCAGGGGGCTCCATTCTTTTCAGGAATACTCTCTTGAATGCCTCCAATAACTTTAAGTTAGGGTAAAACGTTTAGAGCATTTGTTTGACATCTATGCCATCTATCAACCCACAGACTTTTTCGGTGCCATTTTGCCAGATTTCCAATGATTTATGTTACTGGAGAACATCGTTGGTTCAGAGCTAACCATTTAGGTACACCAAATTATAAAGACAGTACAACTAGTCACATTCTTCTGCTTTCCTGAAAGCAGTTCACATCTTCACATCGCATATTTTTACTCCTGTATTTTCCTTTTTCACTTCCTTACACACCCAAAAGACAGGGAAAAAAGCTTTTCTGCACACTTGATAGGAATAGATATCTGTTCCTCTAAAGCAACCTGTCACTGAAAACCTCTCATCCACTCTGCATCCTTCCCTGAGAAAAGCAGTGCCCATTCAGCCCCCTGGAGCCACCTTGGAAGTCACAGATCGCGCCCAAGATAGCAGGTAAGCAGAGCTGTCTTACCTGGCACATTAACATCAGTATTGTTTTCTGTCTGAAGTTATGTGTGCTTATAGAGATGCGTTTTTAAAATGCAACAATTTGCTTGGGAGGAAAAAAAAAAAAAAAGATAATTGAAGTCAGAAATGGAGCTTTTTCCTCTCAGCCTTGTGAAAGACAGTAAAACTAGTGTAAAATCAGTGTAACTTAATTGACTTTCCAATGCTAATTTATGCTAATGGAGGTTCTGGTCCATAGTTTTCACCTGGGAACTCAATAGCAATGAGTGATGGCTCCAATTAGTCATTATAATTGTGAGTTGCTAAAGCTAATATTAGTAGAACTGCATGACATTCTGGGTATCTCCCCAAACTTTTCTGATAATAAGTCTTGTTCCACACAGCTGGATCATATTTAGCTGCAAATGCACCTCAGCTGGTTTCTGAGTCTTTTGGGTTATCCTGAGCGTTTGCAGGGCAGCCTCCCTCATCAGAAAATACTGCTGAACACCCACTTGTCCCAGCCCTGAGATAAGTGCAACCCAACAGATGTTTGATGGTTGCTCCTTCCTGAAGGTAAGCGTTTAACATCCAGGCAAGATGGCTACTTGGATGTTTTATTTGATGAGCTATGCTTTGGATAACTGATATGGGACATGTGATTTCAATTACAACCTGCAAAAATTCAGCTGCTATTTCTCTGTATGTTTTTATTTGGGCACGAGCAGTGATGTTTGTTGTACTAGGTAGAGCTGAGACTCAGAGTGCTTTACAGTAAGGTTTTTAGGGTAATTGTAGTGCCTCTGTGTCAATATCAAGTATATTAAACAAAATCAAATACAATATATTTTTTCCTATTGATTAATTTGATATGAAAATCTGCACTGTCCATAAAAGTTCTGCTGTGGTGAAAGTACCAAATTAAAAGTGCTCAAATGTATTTGTAAGACCCCGTGTAACAGATGGGTAAGTCCATAGCTAAGTAAGTAACAGGTGGGAAAGCTGGCACTCAGTGTGAGGCAGGATTCCTGGGATAGATAGAAGTATCTTGATATCTATGTGACTCAGCAGCGGAGAAGCTGATAACAGTTTGATGACAGGGATGAGAAGTAATTTGCAACTTTAGATTCTCAGTGCTGAGATGAATAGGATAGTTGCTGCTTCTCAATGCTACCAATAGGATGCCTGCGTGCTGGGGCTGACACGGCCGCGCTCTTTTCTACATGAGTAGTGTTTGGATTCTGTTTTTACACCAGACCCGAAAAAAGGTCCAAACTTATCATCCAGTGATGACTTCTTTTTTAATTAGAATTAAGTCTTGGCCTAATCTTAAAGGAGGCTTCTTTGGAAAGATACTCTTTGCAGTGAGCTCTGGGGTCTCAGCATAGAAAAACTTGTTTTGCTTTGATGTAAATGGATGGACAATGTGTGAAATGTATGTATCAACTGCAGGCATTTTTTTACATAGTGCTCAGCATTACCACCACCCACTGATGAAAACAGCAATTCTTGCTAGTGGAACAGGGCTTTACACCACAGTGGACAAAATAAGGGTTAATTTAATCCTCTACAAAAGACTGCAAAGAGAGCATGTTATTTTAAATTACTCTAGTTTTCAAGCCATCATTTCCACAGGTAGTAGCAGGCTGTCACTCTGAGGTACCCCCATGAGTTTGTCACCTTCAACAGAACAACCCTATCCAGGGAGTTCAGTTAAAGTACAGAGAGTGAAAAGGAGAGAATAAGCTTTAGCTCATGCAAAGCAATTTGCAGACTTCTTAAATTGAAGCTACAGCAAATTGAGCTTCTCTGGTGGACACAAGGATGACTGCATGAAGCAGGGACTGTGATCCATGAGCTCAGAGCCTGTCCTCACCATTGTTTTGCATTGAACAATGTGCAGCCAGCAGCTCAGGCTGTGTTTGCAATGAACTCAACCATTTGGCAGCTGGGTGAGCAGCCAAAACCCAAAGTGGATGTAAGATTCCCCACTCTGAAGTCATATACCGTAGTTGCTGACATGCTGCCATCACTGCTACGCTCACTCCTTGCCAATTGCATCACATTTTTACCCTTCAAGGGGAATTGCATACAACCTCCTCAACTGGTTTTGTCTCACCCTTTTTCAAACTGAGGATTTTGCCCTCCATCTGTGATGAAGTTGTATAAAAGACTTATGAAGAGCATCTCCTCTCTTAAATTAGAGTCTCTTTTTGTTGAAGAAAAAATCTGAAGCTAAAACTTAATGAGAGGGCCTAGAGTAATCAATCGTGTTTAGACAGAGAAGCTAATACTAGCTGAAGAACAGATCTTCCCAAGAAAAAACCTGTTAATGTGAGTCAGAAACCAAGGGCTGGGGTGGGCATCACACCGTATGGCCCTCAAGAAAGAGTAGCCTATGTTGGTTTGAAACGATGTATTAATGCAAAGAATAAAATAATACTAAAATATAAGTAATAGAAATCATGATATTACTCATTTCAATGGATCTGTTGTTTTACAGGGCAGAAGAAGACAGCACAAGGCGTGCATTATATATGTAACTTATTTACAGGTTATTATGGAGATGGATTTTTGTAAAGGAATGAAAGAAATAGATTTCCTTCTCAGAGCACTGTTTTGTAAACAGTTGCACTGGCTTTAGGAAAAAAACTTAATAGGAGGATGCTCAGGGTTCTCCATATTAAGGGGCACTCTGAAATTACCTAAGGCTTTCTCCAGGGTTGTTCCATTATGTCAGAAGTATTTATATTGCCAGAAAGCTGTAAGTCAACTGCGGAAAATGTAGCAATGAAATTCTTCGAGAAAGGACAAGAAAAAATGACAAAATAAAGAGGAACAATAGTAGGCATCTGCCACAAACCACTTGATTTGGAGGAGAACAAGAATGTTCCATTTCGCAGCACACTGTAATTGCAGAAGACTGTTAACCACTGTAACATCTGCAGAAGAAGAGGTACAGCTAAGTGTTAAGATTCTTCGTTTTTATAGTGGATAATTTTATGTTGCTCGAAATAAAGATTTAATTTTTGCCCGCAAGGACTTTTTCCCTGGAAAGCATTAACGAGAAGAAAAAGAAAGGTTCTATTCTTAGCTTATTTTGGCAACTAATCCAATTAGCAACAGTAGTTGATTGGATAGCCAACCAGCTGAAATGAACTTGCCTATAAATCTTATCTTTTAATAACTTCAGCAACTTCTTAGCATTTATTTTCTCCCATCTCTTTTAGAATCCATGGTTTCCTGGTTACCTCTGCATATTTGGGACCCTCTCCTTTCCTTTCCAGCCTGTCTGCTGCCATTTTATGACACTGGTGTCACCTTCTCTTTGGAGCAGGGTGCTTAGCAGAACAAGATCCCTTCGGCCTGGGACCTTCTGGTGGGATGCACTCCTAGTTATCATTTCTTGCTCCCCTTCCAGTTTTCTCTTCACTCAATATAACATTGTTCCCTCTTTGCTTCTTCTCATCCCCCATCCTTCAGCTATCTGTGTCCATTATGCTATTGCCTAAGCCCAGGATAATTTTCTCTCCTTCCTTTCCTACTTTGTGAAAAACAATTATTTTCAATGTTGACCCTTCCCTATAGGGTGTCTACTTGCAGCGCATTCCTTCCCACCTCTCCCAAACACTCAGACTGAACAACAAGGGGTCAGAGCAGTTTTTCTTCAACAGGCTCTCGACTAGGGAGAAGTTAATTAATTAGCAGAGAGAGCTTCTCTGGGAGTAAGAGCAGGAGTGTGCGTTCCCTCTAGGCTTCCTGCTCTGTGATTTAGATAGGCTGCAACATTTCACACCCTTATCACTCCTCTGCCGCGAACAAATGTTTGGTAAATTTTCGGGATCCTTTTCTTTAGTAGCGGTCCGCAGCGGAATTTGATACGGTCTCTACAGTGGGTTTAAATGTTTCAAGGCTGCTGATGTCTCACAGGCATAGGAAAATCAAATCCAAGTTTTTTGGTAGGAAAGCTGAAAGATGCATAAAGGACCTTATTTTACGCCATCGCCGTCTGGCGTTAGATACTCTGTGATCACAAAATGCCATTTTTTAGCAGACCATTCCTCTTATAGTAGAAATGCAAGATTAATTTAAGTTTGTTTGTTTTAATCAGCTATTAAATAGCTTGTTGATAATGTTAAAAACTGGGAAAAGAAGTCAGAATCTCCAAAGAAAAACGCTTATGGTAATTAACTACTCCTTCAGTAATACTTTTGAATGTACATCTATTCAGGTCTACTCAAGCCAAATTTTTTATAGGTAATATTAATAATAATTCTGCTTGACTCATGGTTTAGCACCTCATTTGCCACCCCAGTCTGTGGTTTGTGCATCTTGCTCCAAGTGAAGTCAATGGCAGCTGCATTTAGGACACATCATGTGCTGCACACTGACACGCTCTGAAGAATGGGACCCCAGGCATCTCCTGTGCATCACTTACAGGTACACTTACAGACACACTTAGCTGCCTAGCTGCTCTCCTGTATAACTGATAGAAATAGTGAGAATGGCCTTGAGTTGCCAGGGGAGGTTTGGTTTGGACATTAGGAAATACTGCTTCTCCAAGACTGGTCAAGCACTGGCAGGGGCTGCACAGGGAGGGGTGGAGTCACTGACTCTGGAGGTGTTCAAGGAACACATAGACAGATTTAGGAACATGGTTTAATGGGAAATTTTGGTGGTAGCTGGATGGTTGGATGGATGATCTTTTCTAACCTTGGTGATTCTGTGATTTCTCCCTGCTTCAGTTTCACTTTTGTAAAGCATAATGAATGTCATGTGGCAAGGACATTAGAGAAGGAAATCACTGTTGCAGCCCTCACAGCAGTGAAGAGTTCAGCAAGATAGACAGATCATGAGGAAAGTTTGGACTTTTTTTTTTTTTTGAGGCAGGACTTGAGTAGGCTTTAAGAACCTGGGTGTAAGGGACCACACACTGAACAATAAAGGGAAAAAAATACTGAACAGTACTGCATTCAGCACTATTCAGTATTGCATGAGGCAGGGGTTGAGGGGGGAAGCCCTGCTTCTGCTTATATAACCAAGCCAATATCCTGACCCCCGAACATGGGGAGTCCATGCAAAGCTTGCAGAGCAGCCTCCAGCAGAGCATTTGTTGTTTACTTTTGATTGCTTGCCTTCGCAGCCCTAAGAACACTCTTTTAATGTAATTGTTTATGTGATAAGAAGATAAGGGAGAAACTAGGCCCATTAATAAATGAGGAAAAGAATAAAATTAATGACAATTCAGAAATAACTAGAACTGATTCTACACTGGGGAGCTGCCCCAGTTCCAGCCCTCAGTGGCCAGTCACCAGCACAGCACCAGCAGCACAAATCCACAGCACAAATAAGGAGCTCTGCTGCATTTGCTGCAAGCTGCTGCAAGCAGTCCAAGATGCATCAAGACGTCAGTTTCTTAATTTCTGTTTTGACTTTGCCTGAACTCCTGTTCTGGGCAGTAGGTAGGTTGTACTGGTGACAAACAGTGCCTGAAATTCTCATTGAGAATGTTGAATGCTCCTTAAAAAATGAGGAAAATTCTGCTTTTTGCAGTAGGAAAATTATTTAGATGGTAAGAACGACACACATATGCAGCTATTAAAAAGTAATGTATACAGATTGGCAGTATGGATATGCATACCATGTGCTTGTTTAATAAAACTGAATGTGCAGCTGATATGGAAGCTGTTCTGGAAATAATAACATACAGTGATGGTAGGGAAATTAGAGGAAGATAAGGAAGTTGACTCTTGATGAAGGCTTAAAACATCTAAACATGTACTTGGCTCACTGACACACTGAGGGTGGATGAGGACAGGGATGCAGGGGAGGGAGTAGAATGCACCCCAGGTCCCTCCCTCTCTCCAAAGCAGCCCTCTGCCTGACCTCCCATCCTGCAGCAATGCAGCACTACTCCTCCCATTCACTACCAGAACATGTACCCATCTGATGCCAGAACACGTCCATAACCACTGCTTCTGATCAAACTACCCTTTCTCGCAACACAGGAATAATGAGGAAGCCAGTATTCTTTCTTGGCATGTTCTTTAGGCATTGATCTGCACCTTGCTATAACCGTAGTGAGACAAATAAGGGGAGACAACTGAAAGAAAGCAAATCAATGTTTTTGCAGTTTACATCGAGGAGAAGGGATTTTCATATCTTACACCTGAGGAAGAATGTGAGATTCTGCCCTTAAAATGTGCACAAGCCAACAGTGATGGTTGGCAGTGCTGGTGCAGCTGACAGACCAAAGAAGTGAGGCGTGCACCTGGTAAGATGAAATAAGATTTGTAAATTGTAAATGCCTGAATGCAAGGTGAGCCATTTGTATTTAATGCAATGGGCAGGATGGAGCCTACAGTGGTCTTACGGTGAGAACAACAGGGAGGTGAAGGTTTTGTGGTCTTTTGAAGCCAAAGGAGGAAAGGATGAGAATGAGAAAGGGAGATTGCTGAAAGCATAAGATCCAGGATAAGAATTCTCCCTTTCAATGAAAGGAAAAAAAAAAATAAAAGGAAACTCATATTATGGAAGAAGAACTTGTCTGCAGCTTGAAAGTGATGTCCTCAAAGACAGCTCCTGTGCTGTGTCAGGGTGACAGGGATCAGGTGTGCAGCACCCTCTGAAACTGTGGAACAGTTTGAAACTGATGTTAACTTTTGCTCACATTTAGTTCAAGCTCACTGCAAGCCTTCTGAAAGAGGGATTCAAAGGGGAGGCTGAGCTACAGGTCTGCAGAGAAAAACAAGTCGGGAGACGAGTGACAGAGCTGTAAATCACTTCACAAACGGATAGTTGTAGCTCTTGGGTGAAAGAGACCACATAAAAACAGGCCCGACACCAAACAGAGCTTTATGAACAGGAAGGAAGACAAAAGAAAGGAATCGGCTTGGCACAGAAGGCAAAATGACAAAAACTGAGGAAGGAAAAGATCTCAGGGAAGCGTGTGGCTGACCATGACAGCACTGGGAAGCGCTCCGATGGGCACAGTGGCAGAAAGTCATTGCTAACAGGTTAGGGGTGGAACAAAGGCAGCAGAGAAGAGAAGGATGGGAAGGGATGGATGACAAAAGACTGAAGCACAGGCATGCTGGTTAAGAAAGGAGGGGAAGAAAAGAGAGAATGAAGTTGAACGTTGCATCCATCCAAAAGAAATGGAAAAGAAAAACAGTGAGTAGAAGAAAATAAATGTAAGGAGTAAATAAACAGATAACCCCCAGCTTCAGCAACCCTGAAGGAATAGGACTAAGAGAAGCAGATCTTGATACCCCTATGTACACTTTTTTTTTTCTTCCTTCCAGCACTACAGCAGTTATTGCACTATTAGCAGTGTAATTTCTTATGATACTTATAATTTTGTAATGTAGCAAAATATGATTTGGGGACTGAGTTGAATACTGAGACATCTAATTGCCATGTACTTAGGCCCAGAATAATAGTAACCAGAATATTGCTGTGCTGAATATTCCTTCTTTCAGAAAGCAGGATGCAGAGCTTTGTGGCCCCATTTTGGGCTGCCCATCTCCCTGGGAGGGCAACTCAAACCCCTGCCTTTGGAAAATCACTCTTTAAAAAATTAAAATCATAGAATCCCATAGAATGGCTTGGGTTGAAAAGGAGCACAATGCTCATCCAGTTCCAACCCTCTGCTATGTGCAGGGTCGCCAGCCAGCAGACCAGGCTGCCCAGAGCCACATCCAGCCTGGCCTTGAATGCAAAAGGGATCTCAGGGTGTTTATTTGTCACATCCTGTGTTTACATCCATAGTAGGAAAGATCTGAAACTTCCTACGACACACGGCAATAATATCACTGAATAAAAAGTAGGAGCTCGCATAGAAATAGAGTTGTGCCCTACTCTGCATTACATCCATCTGTTTACACGTATATTACAACATTAAAAGAAAGAAAATTGCCCCTTTGGTAACATTGCCCTGACTTCCATACACACCATCCTGGTGGCTTCACTCTCAGTACCCAACTGGGACCTGAGAGGTGTGATTCAAAGCACAGCCAGTGCACAGAACAACTTCCAGCCTGCAAGTCACCACGCATCACCACCATGCCATGCTGCCCACTGGTGATGAGCAACAGCTCAAGTTTGGGGAGCAATTAGTATGAGTTCACCCATCCCAGCGCTCACCTATAACCAAGACAACGTGCTGACACATTTAGGCTGGCCCTTTTTTTTTTCTTTTTTTTTTTTTTTCAATTTCAGTATGTTCAGTGTACCAATAATGCTCTGATGCATTTCACTCTTGACTGGATACAGTGAGATTGCTAATCAGGATTACTTGATTCAGTCAACACTGATTTCAATAAAAAGACAAAAAAAATTATCATAAATATAGAGAAAGTGCTGGCGGCAGTGACAGGTGATTAAAATCTCATTCACTTGGAATCAGCCTGATTCATGGTAGCCGAATAGAGGAAGTCTTCATATCAGCAGCAGATGATTATTATCTCACTCACTCCAAGTCACTTCTGATTGCACATGCACACACAAATTGGCACAAAGTAGATTCATGAACAACAAATCATCATGCAGGGGTCTGACCTCCTTAAAATGAGGCTTTGTATAATAATTCTTCAGAAACGAGCAGATATAGGGTGGATAATGCTAATTTACGGAGTAAGCGCAAGCAAGCTGGCATTAAACATTCAGCATGGAGAGGAAGTAAGTGGATGACAATAAATTCTCAGTATTAAGCTGAAATACTTAAGATTAATTGATTTTAAGTGCTATTTTCAGCTGTTTAAAAACAATTCCAATAATGAAAACAAAGGAAGATTTCAAAGTCTTACATCAAAGAAACAATACAAGACTCAAACTCCAGCACCTCCCTCTGGGTGCTCCTGAACGTTGTGTTTGGATTCAGAAAGTGAAACTTCTCTGAAATGTGGATTTTCAGAGATATCGACCTGGCTAAAGTTGCAAGGCACTTCAACCCAATGATAGATAAACTCAGTGAAGCCATACGCTTCTATCTGTGGATTTCAGAACTCAGGACAGCCTGAAATACACCTCGAGGAGCAGTACCTACCCATGCACCAATCCTGTGGATAACAACGTATGAAATAGAAAATAGCCATGCTAATGTTGGAGCTCTTTTCTTCAGAAGACACAAACAATGAACGCTCTCACGCTTTCCCACAGAACTCAAGTCATGCAGGTACGCAGTAGAAAGCAAATGGTCATCTTAAAAATATGCCCAATTTATTGTGCAAAACAATATAACCTCTTGCCATCATTAATTGAGGCTAATTGTAGATAAGTATCTCCTATCTGCTCATGCAAAGCACTTGTAAAATATTCAAAAGCAGTGAATTAATACTGTGCACAGTGAGTTGGTTAATACACTGTCCACTGCCTCTCTACAATGCAGAGTGGCCTATAGCAGCCACTCAATGAAAGCAGCGTTGGACAGAAAAGCTTATGCAGAATGAAATTAAACAATTACGTGTTTTACTGCTAGTCTGAAAGATTTTTTTAGATTGACAGTGCAATCAAACACAGTAGCAGTGCCAATGTCAAAGTGCAAGTCAATATCTTAGTTAGACGTTGTCTAATAGAAATGAGTAACAGCAGCTGAAGGTGAAGGAAGACTCACTTGAATCCAAGGATCTGGCTTGTGTTCCAAGCAATTAAAGACTGTTGAATCAATGGGGGAGAAAGCAAGGCAAGACGTTATTTAGTACGGCCATGGCTCATAAAATCAACCTGTTGAAGGATGGAGAAAGGGAGAACTTTGGGGTGGTAACCAGTAAAAGCCCATTTCGGTCATCTGGATCTTGTCAGGCTGACAGAGAACGAAGCTGGGGAGTGAAGGAAGTGACCCAGTAGTCCTAACACTGAGAAGAGATAATGCTCAATTCCCTGCAGTGTCTGCATCTGATAACCCAATTATCCCCAGTCTATTTTTTCAAAGTCTCTTTGAACCTGTGACCCACCACAAACAAAATGTATTTGTGTTGTTTTTAACTGCTAAACTCTGAAACAACAAAGGACTTGTGGAATGGTTGCCAACCCACATATTTCTTCAAGTTCTACAACAATTACGTTTAAATCAACTCCGTGTATTATTTCTAAACGTGGTATTTTTTAATCTGAAATGAGTTGAATGGCGAAAGTAATTAAAATGCGCTGTTTAGTATTAAAAGCCTCCTTAGTCAGCCAGGAGAAATAGACAGAGCCAGGAAAAACTCTGCTGGAGTATTTAAGGGGAGTTAAAAGTGACACTGTTTACTATTGCACAGCAAATGTCAATTCAGCTGCTCTTTTTGTTTATTAAATGGCACTTTCATTTTGGACAAGCGCGTCTACTTCACTAACTCCTTCTGGTGGAATTTATTCCCATCGTATGCAGACTTTTTCAAAGCCCTTTTGTTTCGCAGGTGGTATTTTCTGCCAGGAGGAAGGGGCTTCAGCCTCTCACTTAAAAACTGTGCTTCTCAGAGTCTGCTGTGACTGCGGCAATTAACACACAACTTGACCCGATACTATGTTTATTCCTCTATGTTTGTATTACTTACATTGTATCTTCCTTAAACGTAAGCAAGGTTGTCTATGTTGCTGTGTGCATTATGCTGTCATCTGGAGAAATGAGCCAGTATCCATATCAAAGAGCAGAAGTTATACCTGCAGATCATTAGGGCTGCACTTATTTGGGGGCTCAACTGACGTCATGCCAAAACAGAAGCATCTTTTCACAATCAGAACCCAGGAGAGTTAAGTAATCTGCAAATTATACTGCAGGAATCATAGGTAATCAGTATGCCAGTTTATCACAACAGGGCAAATGAGGGGAGAGTTATTTTTGCTGACAAGAACCTCTCCTGCAATCCCAGAGATACGCGATGAAAAATGAAAGATGAAACCAACGTTGCATCGTGGCTTAGTGTGCAAAGAGCTGTGGTACAAAGACAGAGAGAGACACCCACCACCTCCATCTCCCAGGTCAAAATTATACTGAAGTTTAAATGATATTTAAAGGGATATTTTAATGCTGGCTGGGCGCTGGTATCTCTTACTGTAATTTATGTTAAAATATATGTATACACAACTGTACTTTGTTTAAATCAACACATACGCATCAAATGACCTACATACAGATACTAGCACACAAAATAAAATGTTACATTACCTTCAGAAGCCGGTTCAATTGTTAATTCTGCCATATGTTCAAGCATATTCTGTTACATTACTATCTCTAGAAAAGCCAACGGAATAGGATGGAATGTGTGAAAACATGCATGCTGTGCCAGTAAGTAGTTATTTTATGTTTGTAATTTTAGTTTTACTGACTTTGGGCCTAATCCAGTAGGGAGAGCCACAGCGATGCAGACTCGCGTTCCTAATGAGAGCCCCGCTGCAGCTCTTGGGGTTCGTGGGCTGAGGCCCTGGGGAGCAGGACCAGCTCATCCTGCCACCACAGCACCTCCACGCACAGCTCCCCAGGTGGGCCTCGTGCTCTCCCCCCACCTTCTGACCCCCAGCCCTGCCCTGCAGGGACAGTACCTGCAAGGAAAGCCAGGAGAGAGGGGATGCGAAAGGCAACACCTTCAACAGCGATGTTAACATAGAATAAAATTGTGTAGCTGTTCTGATAGTTTGCGAAGATGCATGCAATCTCAATTCCTCTGGGTACCATGGGCTGACATGGCAGATGGTAACACCCACATTGACACCTCTATCGTGGGTGAGAGGAGCCTCTTCTCCCAGCCAGCTGCTGGGAGAGGAGGGACCTCCTGCATCCCTGCACCAGGCCACGGAGTCATAGAATCACAGGACCATTCAGGCTGGAAAAGCCTTCTGAGATCCCCCACCCACCCCACCATGCCCACTGCCCACATCCCTCAGTGCCACACCCCTGCGGGTCTGAACACCTCCAGGGATGGGGACTCCACCACCCTGAGCAACCTGTCCTTGCCCCAGGCCAGTCCACATCTCCTGCAGCAACCAAACCCTGCTCTCCCTTTCCAGGAAAGTCACTCCCGAATACTTTAATCCAATAAAAACTTAGGAGGGATTGAGGAGAATCATACATTTCACTGCACAGGAGCAGGAGGCTGTCCCTCGATCATGTTTGCACATTTACAAGAGACTCTCCAACTGTTTGAAGGCACAAGGTAATTAATTTTGCTTTCCCTGGTTCCATATGCCAGGAAGCAGATCTACACGGGAAGGACAGCAGGGAGAAGCCGCTCGGAACCGCCCCACAGCCCCATGGCAAGGCAGTGGAAATCACACTTAGATCACTTCCCGGACTGCCGAAAAACAGCAGGCACAAAAGCAAAACAGCAGGTTATGAGACAGAGCAGTGATTGAGAGCATGATGTCCCAATCCCTCCTCTCTTCTGCTGGGCTCTGGTCAAGCACAACTGCTGACTGCTCACATTTCTGTACCCTTAGCACTAAAAAATTCATACGAGCGGTACGGAGATGACTGTTTTCACAGTTGCATTTATTTTTCTGCCCGTCAAAATCTGGTCCTGGAACTGTGTGTACGTAAGCACACCAGGCTCGCATGCGTGCAGAGTGACATCATGCACGTCCCAAGCTGTCACTTGCTGGTGTACAGATGACCCAGAGCTTCTGGCAGTGAGCGAGCTACAGCACAGAGAGCTGAAATCTCCATGGAGCTGCACGGCTCCTGCCATGGCTGCTGCAGCACAGGCAGCTGCATCTGAGAAATGTTAATGATGTGCTCCAATACTTTAATGCCTGCGTTCCCCCATCGTGTGTTCTTATTTTAGGTCCATCCCACTTGCAAGTCCAACCTCAGTTTGGGGAACGGAGGGTCCAACCACTCCGTTTTCCAAGAGGAGTGTATTCCACAGTAGTTCTGGGAGCTGTTCTGTGTTTGCTTGTGAAATTAAGCTTGCTTTTTGGACTGGAATATTCTTTGGGCTTTCAGATTAAATTCAGCTCTGCCTGATTTAAAGGCACATTTAATTAGTATTTATTTATTGCACATATGCGTTTTCCCCCCCGTACACTGAAAGGCACCCTGGGTAAATAGGACAGGTTTCTCCCTCCTTGCCTTAAATTGCACTGCCTGAATCATGAGCTGCGATTTGGTAGGCTCAGCTTGCTGCTAAAAAAGCAAACTATTCCTTCAACACAAACAAGCCCAGTCAGAGAAGCTGAATGCTGCCAGACTGCTCTTCATTATGGCCACGTCTGACCCAGCACTCCCAGTTGGAGGGGATTCCAGCAGCTTTCCACAGACAAATAAACAGCAAATACTTACGGGGGACAGCCTTGTAGAACTGATTCCTTAATCAACAGTTAAAGAAGCAAATTGGATTTGCCCTATCACAAAAAAATTAATTCCAGATTGCAGTTATTGTCTTAAGTACAAGAGAGTTGTCTTGTAGGTTTGGCTGGATAATTTCATTTTAAAAGTATCTCTAAAATTTGCCGTCCCGCGGGGTTTGTGGTTTTCTCCATCATTATATAACGGTAAACTTCTGGATGTTAAAGATTGGATAATTTCTTTCAGATGGCCTGGCCTCCACAACATTTGGATGCTATGGATGAGAACCAATTAGTTGCCAGGAGTAACCAGTGAGGGTTAGAAACAAGACAAAACGCTAGAAAAGGCAGAACAAGTTCTCGATTGAATAATTCTTTCCTAGTTATTTAACACTTTCCATTCAGCCTTTTATTCAAATACCTCATAATTAGGCTTAAGAATATTTAATTTAACCTCGTTCTACACCAAGCAAGATTTACTATAAGCCCAGAGAACTTGTGGAACAAGTGGTGAGATGGATGTTCCCAAAACCAGACTTTGTCTTCCCTTCCTTAGCACAGATCCCAGATTGGTAAATTCTGATTTGGGTGTTTTCTAAGGCCGTGGGTCCTCCTCACCCTCCTGCCCCGCCCTGCATCCCAGTTCCTGCGG
>NC_143443.1:34798870-34803870 GCF_987193195.1 Phasianus colchicus
CAGATGATGCAGTTTACTTTATGCACTTCTGGCACCGCGACCACACGATGATTGGCTCCGCGTAATTTTCTGGCTGTGAAACTTTTGCTGAAAGTACTGCAGATATTTTATTTTGTTCGATTTGCCTTAAGCCCAGCACACCGGGATCCACACACATGGCAGAACAAACACATTCCCCTTCTATGCAACAAATGCTGTTTGCACTCTGGATTCTTTCCATCCCAGAGAAATGAGGAGAGCTCCTTCAGCAACAAAACACAAACCAGAGCGGAGCAGCACTGTTGCGTTTGGCTGAGCCGACTCATCGAGGAACCAGTGAGCTTCCTTCAGCTTCAATCGCTAATGAACCAAAACAGTTAACAGCAAACTCCAATCACTGCATCTCATAAAATCCTGGGTAACCCTCAGCCCGTAAAACCCCCAGCTTCAGGTATTTTTTTTCAAGCGCAGTTCCATCTTTATTTTAATAGCGGATTAATAATGCCAGCACAGTGTTGTGTTATACATCGCTTTGACCACAAGCATTTTTGTGAGATTTGCTGTGAAGATAAACAAACAAGAGGAGCTTGTGTTCTGGCAGCCTGGCCGAGGTGAATGGTTCTCATTTTCCTGGAGCGCAAGCCCTGGAAGCGCTGCCAAGCGCAGGTTGAGCTCCCCGAGCTCTCCCTTCCTGTAGCCCTGCTTGTCAATCACCTCCTGCTGTCTGCGGTGACAATTTCCATCCTCAAGCCGGGAATTTCCTCCCACCCCAGCCAGGGTCCCCGCGCCCTACCAGTGGTCCCCAATGGCCCCACAGCACTCAGACCCCTCAGCCCGGCATCGTGTGCAGAGCTTTATTAAAGCCATCTCTACCACTTTGCTTCGCAGGTTGTTTTTTTTAATTATCTGCTGTCTGAGGGTAATTATTTACTTCCTGTAAGCTCGCGTACCAGAACTCTGAGTTTGAAAGATTTTTCCATAACCTAATCCAATTCATCAAAGGCATCCTAACCAAATTACAGGCTCTGGCAGTATCTTTGCTTTTCACCTGATAAGGCTGCAGCAGAAGCACGGGATGGTTTGTATCAGGGTACCTCCTGCAGTATAGTTTTTGACAGCTTTGCTCAAATCCCTGCCCCCTCTTTTCCTTTCTCACCGAAGCAGACTATTCCCTTCCTCCGTCCTACAGCAGTCCTGCGATGCCTTTGGCTCCCTGCAAATAATCAAGTATTATACAGGAGGGGAAAAAAAAAAAAAAAAAGTGTTACAGAAGTCTCTTCCAACACGTTGGGGATTTACTTGGAACAATGGTTGGAGGAAGCTTGGTGCGCTCTTCCAGCAGCACAGGTATTTACACAATTTCATTAACCGCGCCTCGCACTCTGATTAAGAGCGGGGATTAAGAGGAGGATGTCAATGCCGTGGCCAAGGCAGCCTGGGGAAAGGAGGGAAGAAAGGAGGAGATGAGGAAGGCCCAGTTCTCTGCTCTGCCCTGCTTCTCTGCCATCCCACACCTCACATTCTGCACTCCCCAGTGTGACGATGCAGCACAGCATGGAGCATCCCTGCTCCCAGCATCGCCCTCCACCCTGAGCAGCAGCAAGGTGCTCACACCTGAGTGCTGCAGGAGCAGCTGCCTGCCTCCATCATTAGTGCAAACCCATGGATCTGCCACATCTGCCTAAGGAAAAATACAGCGGGCAGTTTCTGGTAGAGACATTTTTTAAGGGAACGGTTGCCTGGGAAAGTTGTCGCTTTATAATGTACTTTGATGCTGGTGGCACCTATAGGACAATGAGAGCAGAAGAGCAGCAGAGGTATGGTAAGGTTTGTTCTTCGGTAGCTGCGCCCATGTCTTAAAGAAATATAAGAATTAAAGGAAGCTGACACCAAACTGCTCTGCTGTCCCTGCACTGTGCAGCTGAGATGACAAGTTGTCATTTAAGAAGTTAATAAACAGTCACCATTTTGCAGGTTATCCAAATGCTACTGAATAGAAAACCTTGGATCCCTAAATGATGTGTAATTAAAATTATTTTAAAAATCCTCCTTGACAGGCCAGGGCTTAGCCAAAATGTAAATGACATTAAAGAAGACAATGAATTTAATTTTATTTAATGTCCCTTTTTGCAGATCCTCATTTACATAGCATTTTTAACAAAAGCGTTGACCTTATAAATGCTGGCATTTGTACAGCTTCCGCAGAGTTGGATTTAATCACGCTTTCGCAAAGCCATAAGGGAAAAAGCTTTAAGTTCTCTGGTTGGATATGGAGTAGGAATAAAAACATTGGGACTGGTCAAATGTTTATCCTCCTCGCTTCTGAAAACAACCTGACAAGAAGATGTAAAGGTCTGGGGAATAACCCATTGCTGTTTGTAAGGCTGGGTAATAATCATACATAATCGTTTGGAAATATAGCTAATAAAAAATATAATGAGTGTTCAGCAAAATCGGCATTAGGCCCAAATTACATGATATTAATACTTGAACAGGTGCAGAAAGGCGCTTTAAATGAGGTAAATGAATAAAACGTCCCAGAGCACAACTGTGTGCGCTGACAAAAAGTCAATCACATGAATAATTCAGCGCCCGGCACCGCCAGCAAAGGTCGCTCCCGCTGACCTTTGTGACAGGAAGTGAAAGGAAACACTGGTGCCTAAAAAACCCTCCCATCAGTCTGTGGCTGCTGCTCCGGCACCGCAGCCAAGGTGCAACCCTGCAGCGTGGGTGGGGTGAGGACCCCAGGCAGAGCCACAGTGGGCACCCAGTGGCCGTGCAGAGGTGTGGGATGTGGGCATCATCCACCCCACGCGCAGCCTGAGGTCAGCCCGCAAGTATGCTGGGAGCTGCAGGGCTCGGCAACAGCTGCTGAATATGACAAAACTTCTTATTCCCCCAAACTAAAGCTATTCCAAACTCTGTACGAAAGAAATGGGATAAACAGATGTCTGGCTGCCCGACAGGAAAGTGGGACACACGCGGAATGATAAAGTCTCCAAACCCTGCAGCGCCATGCCAGGTTTGCGGGGAGGGGGCCCTGGCTGCCTGCAGAGGTGCCAGCAGAGCAGGGTAGCGGGGGGACCATCTGGAGGAGCAGTGCAGGGCATGCAAGACATGCTATGGTCCCCGGGCAGCCTGTGCTGCATGTGATGGCTGTAAGTCAGCTGCATGCCACTGCTGCATGAGAGCTGCCTGCCAGCCAGCTGCCCACTGCTGGATGCAAGTTGCATGCAAGTTGCATGCAAGCTGCTCACTGCTGCATGGGAGCTGCATGGGAACTGCATGGAAGCTGCATGAGAGATCCCTGCCAGCAAGCTGCCCATTGCTGCCTGCAGGCTGCCTACTGCAACTGCTGCCTGCCTGCAAACGATCTGCAAGCTGCCCATGAGCTTCTCACTGCTGCCTGCAAGCTGCCTTCCCGCAAGCTGCCCTTCTGCTGCCTGGGAGCTGCCCCTGCCTGCATGCTGCCCCTTCCCCCAAGCTGCCCCATGCCCCACTCCTCCAGCATCGCTCCTCAGCTCTCAACAGTTGGTCACTACGGAGCCAAACAAGGAAAGGAAAAGGCAGGAGGATGTGTCTTCCCAGGAATTTCCATACCTTCCAATAAAACATATCGTGATGGCACGGAGAAATTATTTTAGCACACAGTGTGGTTTTGGTTTAGCAGTTACTGCGGCATCCTGTAATCATTTACAGCCATTGGAATGTATGGGTGAAATAGGATAGATTTATCTGTTCATACTTGTGATATGTAGACAATGGGTGTTCCTAATGAGGAACATCTGCTTTTGTGTTTTCCCAGAAAACATTATTCCACTATGAAAATGATACTCCCATCCTTTTCAGCAACACCGCAAAGAAAATATGGGCCTTTTCCTTTCTTTTATTTGCTTTTCTTTGGGTCAGCCTCATTTCCCAGGGACGCTTTTCCTGCAGCATCTCTTTCCCGACTGCGCTGCACTTTATGGTGGTTTGTTGGTGACTCCGCGCATTGCTGCGCCATGCGAACAGCCCTGATGTGGCAGAGGACACCTCAACGTGCACAGCAGCAAAAGTGTGCACACTCAGCCACGCTGCGTGAGAAAACCACACTGAGGTAAATGGTTCTCAATGAATTAGAAGGTGGGAGGGCAGGCGGTACCGCCGTTGCAAGGCCTTGGTTTTGTTTTCACTCTCAGATCTTGCTACAGCATTCACATGTAAGCTTACAGAAGTTTATTTAAAATGCTTTCACTGCTAGCAAATTATTATTCCCAAGGTGCAAAAAAGGTTGTTGGATTTTTTTTTTTTTCCTTTTTTCCCCCATTGCGATAAACCATTGCAACTATCAGAGCGACTCCTGGTGTGGGCTGGAACGAATGGGCGCCCATAGATCTCAATTCAGCACTGAGTTATTGGTTTGTATCCCGAGGACAAAAATGCCTTATCTGGTCAGAAGCTGCTAAATGTGTCCAAAGGACAAAAGGATGAAGCGCGCTGTGTCTGATCCTTCCTTGCAGCCAACTACCGGAGCGGTAACACTTCTTATGGGAAAGTGTAAACCGAGCCAGGGGTCTGCTGGGGGAACGCTGCTCTGCGACGCTCAGGAGGAAACACAAACCCGAAACCCAACACCACCAACCCATGTAGGTAACCAGCTACCAACACGCAGAGCCAGCAAACGTGAATTTGGGGACTTGGAAATACACTCTGGTGGTGTCAGAGGACCGATGCCTGCACAGAGCTTTTCCACACGCGTGCCTTCCTTCTGTGTTCGCTGCAATGCGCTCAGCTGCTGAACGCTGCACTCAAGAGTTGTTTTAAAAGCACATGGTGGGACACAGAGGACCATCCCGAGCCCCTGCTCAGCCCCATGTGTGTGCACAGCCCTGCAACTCTGGCTGCTCTTTGCAAGGCTGCGATATGCGCCATCCTCATAAAAACAAAATCTTGCAAATTCCTAATGTGGAAGGTGATTAAAATTCCTATAAAATTGTCATATCTTCAAATTTAGAAGCACGGCAGATTTTTCATCAATA
>NC_143443.1:34808870-34811370 GCF_987193195.1 Phasianus colchicus
CCCCCCCAAGGCTGAGGATCCCGCGGGGTGGTGCGGGAGGCAGATCGGAGGCGCGGTTCTCATTTCCATCCCTGGGATCTGATTTCCAGAGTACTGTAAATCATCCCCCGTTCTCACCTCCTCCTCTTACTGCCCCTCCACCGCCTCCTCCTCCCTCCCCTCAAAAAATATATATATATATATTTTGAAGTGTCTCTCCGAAAAAAATATTAATAAAAAGTTGATGAAATCCAAAGCCCGCGAGCGGCTCTCTGCCTTTAATTGCTGCGGAGCAAAGCGATGCTGCTCTCACGGAGTTATCAGCGGAAAAGTTGTCCAAGACAGGTTAAATAATTGAATAAGGAACCGCTTGTAATTATGTTATTTACAAGGGCTGACAGAGGGTTGGGGAGGAAACAGGAGCTGCGCGCAGGGAGCGGCGGGTTGGGGTGACCCCTGGAGCACGGAGTTTGAATTATGGAGATGGGGGGCTGCGGGGTGAGCGCGGACCAGAGGCGAACAAGCTGACTTTTCACCTCGGCACATTTAACTTTTAAATCCGAGGGAACGTCTCGCGTTACTCCATGGCCGCGGTATAAAAGAAGGGGGGGAGGGAGAAGAAAAGGGCGAAGCGTGGCCGGGAGGAGGGCAGCCAGAAAAATATCAACCCAAAAAAATAAAAGGAAAAAAAAAAAAAAAGTTATAAAGGAGTGAAAAAAAAAAAAAAAAAAAAAAAAAAAAAAACCACCAAAGAAGTGCTTTTAAAAATAAATCTGGGCAACTGGATGGGGTTATTTCCACTTTCTCCTCTACCCCTCGCTAAATGAACGCTAACAGACACGGCAAAGAGCATCTATCGAGGCCACATCGCACCCGCTGCCCCACCGCTGGCTGATGCGGCCCCGGGGTGCCCGGATCTGACAGCGGGGAGCTCCGCGCGGCCCCCCGGCACGACCCGACCCGGAGCAGCGCGGCTCTCACCTGTTTGGTCATGGAGTCTATGAGGCGCACGTAGAGGTCCTGCTCCGTCCTCACTCCTGCGGGGAAGCAGAGAGAAATCCGCGTTAGAGTTTCTCATGGAGCCGCTCGGGGTTACATCGCGCCCAGATTGCAATTAAAATGGAAAGGAGTGAGGATGGAGGGGGGGAGGGAAGGGGGGGAGAAAAAAAAAATCAAAATAAAAATAAGAAATGGGGAGGAGGAGGGAGAGCTGCCCGCACGCGGAGCGGGGCGGGGGGGCCCGGGGCGGCGGGGCCGGGGGCGGCGGGGCCGGGCCGGGCCGGGCTGTGCTCCGCTCCGCCGCGATAATTACCGGTAATTGGCAAAAGTGGGAAAAGTCACTTAAAAGTGGTGCTGCGCGCAGCGCCTATCGATCCCCTTTTTTACTCCCCACTTCAAGCCCGGCCGCTTAATCATGTGAAGTGCCATTGACTTATTGATCGCTCCTGTTTTGTTTTCCTCCCGTGCCGGGGAAGGAGCCGTGTTTACACGCGTGCAATTTTCATCTCCGAATCTTTACAAAATAATAATAATAATAGTAATAACAATAAAAGGCCTTGAAAAAGAAAGAGAGACTTTGCTGCGGCGCGCGAGGCGAAGGCAAAACTTACCATTGCTATACAATAACTGAAGTTTATAATGAATCCCATTGTTAGTTTTTTCATTGTTTGGCTCCTGCAAGTAACGATAAATAACGACATTCAGTACGAGCGCGGCTCGCGGCTCCGGGCGGCCGCTGCGTGCCCCGCGCAGTCCCCGCCCCGCACGGCCCCGTCCCGCCCGGCCGAGGGGCTGCGGCGTTGGGACCGCGCTTCGGAACGGCCGGCACGGGAACGCTAACGGTCGGAACGGGAGCAACGATAGCGGTAGGAGTAGCGGCGGGCAGACTTACTTTCTCTTTCTCCACAAAGTCCACAAAAGCCGTTCTCTCAATCTCCACCGGCTGCCCCTGCCTGTCGTACAGAGCTAAGACGAAGTGGAAAAAATTGGATTTTCTCAGGTTGGAAGGCGGCTGTTTCTCGAAATGCGCCCGAGCCAGCCCTACGCCGCTGCGGGAGAGAACAAGACAAGGCGCGGTGAGCGCGGAGCGGAGCGGGCGGCGGCGGAGCGGCGGGGCCGGGGGGGCCGCACCTACCTTTGCGCGGCCGTGTTGGCATCCACCACTCCGGCCGTGTGCATCCACGAGCGGACCGGGTTCATGCCGCTGCCCAGCGGCTCCTCCTTCATGGTCGTTCCGCCTCGTGGTATATTTTCCTGAATCCCAAACATTAAAACAAGCGGGGGCGGCGGCAGCTCCTAAGCAAAAGGGGGGGACGCGGAGGGGAGCGCGGTGCGGTGCGGGCTCGGTCGGTGCCCCTCTCCGGAGGAGCGCTCGGTGCCGGAGCTCTGCGGGAGGAGAGTCCGCTCCGAGCCTCGCTGCCTTCCTCAGCGCGTCCTGCGCGGGCACCACATCAACAATTTGCGGAGTTCTTCTGCGCGGCCGCGCGGGTGGCGTTCCAGCTTGGAGGTTCGGAATGGTAAA